>NC_087203.1:50962101-51183474 GCF_015104395.2 Macrobrachium nipponense | reverse complement strand
AACGCCGCCAAGGGTCAGCCCTACATACTGGAGAAGCGATTAGCTCTGTTAATCTTTCCCGGAGGCAAGGCGACTGGGTACGTCGACCCGGTAGAGGGCGGACCCCTCTATTGCCTTTATCCAACAACAACTGGCGGCCTCCTTAACAGAACAAGACCAGGATATCTCCACGGATGTCGCAACCCTGGATATAAATGTTGAACCTATGGTAGGTATAGACGACCTGTTGGCCGAGGTAAGTAATGCAGGTACCCAAGGGTCTCCCTTGGGAGTGACTGTTTCTTCTACCCCTGCAACCTCTCCATCCTTCCAAGGCTTTACGGGTGATGAGTTATATACTCCTCCAGAGGCTTCGGTTAGACCTAAGATCAAGTCCAAACATATGACCTTGACTAAGACGTCATCGTCTTCGAAGAAGACGTCCTCGTCTTCTTCCTCGCGCAAGTCTCCGGCTCGTAATCCCGGCCCAGACAGGTCTAAAGGGTCTAGCTCCGGCTCAAAGTCCTCAAAGAGTAAACCTAAGGAGAAATCCCGCACCCCGGCAGTATCACCAGTTCCACTACTTTGGTGCCTATTCAGAGTCTCCCCTCCACCTCCGCAGCAGCTCCGGCTTTGGACACCAATGCTGGCCTGTTGCAACAGGTGGCGACCTAGTGGGCTCCCTTAAGACGAGTATGGAACATATGATATCCCGCCTGTCGGACAGGATCACTTCTCAGACACTATTATAGCCGGTCTAAGAGAAGCCCCTCTTGCCTCTCCCTCAACCTCCAACACTAGCGGATCTCAGCTTCCCCCGCATGACTCGCTGCCCGCTTTCTCCATGAACAATCCTTGGAGAGTAGCATCATACCGCCCCCTTCCAAGATGGTCTCATCTCCATACCGGAAAATTGGAACTCGAAGAATAGAGGACTTCGAGTTCTACCCGGAAGGCCTACAGCCTCCCTTCATAGGCTACGCTAGGCTCACGCCTTCGGCTATGGTTAGGGATGACAGGGTACCAAAGGAGACAGTCCTCTATTCTCGAGACCAGGCTCAGCGAGAATGGCTCAGATGTTTAGAGGACATGGACTGTTCGAACACCAAGATCCAACCATTCAAAAGTCCCTTTACCATTTTCACGATGGACGAGAATACCCCGCTCCCTTTCCTAACCAAGATAGCTAGGTCGACCATCTCAGCAGCTCAGAAAGGGGAACCCATGCCTCAGTTAAAAGAAGCAGACCCCACATCTCCGTTGCTCCCTTCAATTGGAGAATTGTGGGAAGACTTGCCTAATACTTTCACAGCTGGCAAACTCAAACCTGACTGTGCTATGGAGCAGTTTGGTGAAAAGCTGCCCAGGCTCCCTGATAGTCTTATTCAAGCGGAATTTGACTCGAAAACACGACTAGCCAGGTCAATCAACCTGATGGCTATGTCTGAGGTAGCAACCATGGCTTATGGTTCAGAACCAATTTTTAAGCTTATGACCAAAGCCCTGACTCAAACGGTGCAGTCAGATATGTTCGAGTTTGCCACTGCCAGAACGAATTGTAGGAAGCATGTCCTGCTAGAGGCAACCATTCGTCATGAACCGAATAGGTTACTCTCTTCTAACATCTGGGGCGCAGATCTCTTCCCAGAGGCTATGGTGAAAGGAAGTCCAGGCAGAGGCTACGAGGTTGAACCAGAGCCTTAAGGACCGTTGGGTGTCTTACGGCTAGGAGAAGGCAAGACCTGACACCAAAAAGGTAAGGGGCAAAGGAAACCCAGACGTTTCCAGCCTTACCAAAAGAATCAACCGCGCTTCCTCAACAAGTTCCTACAGTGCCGTTAGTGCAGGCAGCCCAGCCCTCCACGTCTAAAGGTCAATCACAGCCTATTTATGTGATATCCCCTCAGCCTCAGCCCTCCACCTCATACGCCATCTCTCCAGCTTACAATCAAGCCTTCGAGAGTCAAGCTTCTCAGAAGTATGACCGCTCGAACAAGGGAGGCAAAGGTAAGCGGTCCTTTCGTGGGAGAGGATCGGGAGGCCCCTTCAATAGGGGAAAGCACTTCAGAGGAGGTCGAGGGGGTTACCAGAACCAATGAAGAACTTCAGGTAGGAGGGAGGCTGTTTCACTTTCGCCCACCGGTGGAACTTCAGCCAGTGGCTCAGAGCATAGTGTCAAAAGGGCTGGGTTGGAGCTGGTTGACGAACCCACCTCCAGCCAGACCTTTCCGTCAACTTCCTTCCAAGGAATTGACAGAGTACGCAGAGGACCTCCTTCAGAAAGGAGCTATAGTCAAAGTCAAAGGTTAAAATTTCAAGGTCGCTTGTTCAGCGTTCCAAAGAAAGGCTCAAACAAAAGAAGGGTAATCTTAGACTTGTCCCGCTTAAACTTAGCCATCCGCTGCGACAAGTTCAAGATGCTCACGATCTCACAGGTGCGGACCTTACTTTCCCTTCCCGTGGGGCCGTCACCACCTCTATCGATCTTACAGACGCCTACTATCATATCCCTATTGCAAGACACTTCCGTCCGTATCTGGGATTCAAGATAGGAGATCAGACGTTCTCTTCAAGGTAGTCCCGTTCGGGCTCAACGTGGCACCCAGGGTGTTCACGAAGCTAGCGGAAGTAGTAGTGCAACAGCTCAGAGCTCAAGGGATATGGTAGTAGCGTATCTCGACGATTGGTTGATCTGGGCCCCATCAGTCGAAGAATGCAACAAGGCCACACTGAAAGTGATCCAATTCCTAGAATATCTAGGATTCAAGATAAACAGATCCAAATCAAGACTCACTCCAGAGTCAAACTTTCAGTGGCTAGGCATTCAATGGAATCTATCCTCACACACTCTGTCGATTCCATCCACCAAAAGGAAAGAAAATAGCGAAGTCAGTCAAGCAATTTCTAAGTCACAAACTAGCATCCAGGAGAGCTCAGGAAAGGATCCTCGGCTCTCTCCAGTTTGCTTCAGTAACGAACATCTTAATGAAAGCCAAACTAAAAGATCTAACCAGGATCTGGCGCTCACGAGCAAATGTCAGGTCCCAGGGACAAGCTATCCTCAGTGCCTCTGATTCTAAAGAACCGGCTTCGGCCGTGGGCAAAAGTCAAGAATCTGTCAGTGTCAGTCCTCTTCAGTTCCCTCCACCAGGGATCACCATCCACACAGACACGTCTTAAGCGGCTGGGGAGGTACTCCCAAGTCAAAAAGGTTCAAGGAATTTGGTCACCTCAGTTCCGTCAGTTCCATATAAACGTACTGGAGGCAATGGCAGTTTTCTTGACTCTGAAAAGATTACGCCCACCAAGGTACTCCCACATAAAGCTAGTCTTGGACAGCGCAGTAGTACATTGCATAAACAGAGGAGGCTCCAAGTCGCGTCATCTAAACCACGTCATGATAGCCATCTTCTCCCTGGCAGACAAATTCAGTTGGCATCTTTCCTCCACCCACATAGCTGGAGTGAGAAACGTCATAGCAGACGCCCTATCCCGATCAGTACCCCTAGAGTCGGAATGGTCTCTAGACGAGAGTTCGTTCCAATGGATCCTTCAAAGAGTCCCAGGGCTACAGGTGGATCTCTTCGCATCACAAGCAACCACAAACTACCGTGTTATGTAGCCCCCAACCTGGACCCTCTGGCTTACGCCACGGACGCCCTGGCTCTGGACTGGAACAACTGGGAGAAGATTACGTCTTCCCTCCAGTGAATCTCCCTTATGAAGGTATTAGACAAACTCAGGACATTCAGGGGTCAAGTGGCTCTAGTAGCCCCAGACTGGCCGAAGAGCAATTGGTACCCCATGATTCTGGAACGGTGGGCCTTCGTCCCTTCGGATCCCCAGTCCCAAGCTCTCCCAGTCAGTACAAACGAAAGACTGTGTTGCTTCCCTCAGGGATTCTCAAACCCTAACTTTATGGATTTCATGAAGTTTGCGGCAAAAAGAGATGCGAATATTGACCCTCAGAATATTCTTTTCCTGGAATCCGATAAAAGGGATTCAACTTTGAGGCAGTATGATGCTGCCGTCAAAAAGTTAGCAATCTTCCTGAGGGAGTCAGATATCAGATTCATGACAGTTAATTCTGCTATATCCTTTTTCAGATCTTTATTTGAAAAGGGTTTAGCAGCTAGCACTATTACGACAAACAAGTCAGCATTGAAAAAGATATTTCAATTTGGATTTAACATAGACTTGACAGATACCTATTTCTCGTCTATTCCTAAAGCATGTGCTAGACTTAGTCCCTCTGTCAGGCCTACGTCAGTTTCATGTTCTTAAACGATGTTCTAAAACTGGCTCCGAAACCGATAATGACACATGCTCGTTTATGATGCTCCTAAGGAAAACTCTGTTTTTATTAAGCCTAGCTTCAGGAGCAAGAATTTCAGAACTGTCGGCTTTATCCAGAGATCCGGATCATGTTCAATTCCTTCCCCACAGGGGAAGTGCTACTTTCTCCGGAACGTAGTTTTTTAGCAAAGAATGAAGATCCTTTGATGAGGTGGGAACCTTGGAAGGTATTACCCCTTCCGCAAGATGTTTCCCTTTGTCCAGTTTCAACCTTACGAGCCTTTCTGTCCAGGACCTCCTCTTCCTCATCGGGGGCCCCTCTTTAGGAGGGAAAAAGGTGGTACTTTATCCACTAAAGCATCAGGCAACAAATCCTGTACTTTATCAAACAAGCCAATCCTGACTCCTTTCCAAAAGCACATGATGTCAGGGCAGTAGCCACCTCAATTAATTACTTCCAGCATATGAATTTTGATGATTTAAAGAAGTATACCGGATGGAAATCGCCGACAGTGTTCAAACGTCACTACTTAAGTCCTTGGAAGCTCTGAAATTCCAGCAGTAGCAGCGGGTAACATAGTTTCCCCTGACTCTAGTTAGATTATAGTAGAAGATTCAGTCCTCCTTTCTACCTGCCTCACCCAACAGTTCGTCTATTCCTACCTTGTTCATTAGCTTAGCATTCACCTTGTGTCTTAGCTGCTTTATGATTATATAGTGTCCCTTTTGTCTGGTTAGGGACACACACAGCTGATTACCATACTGATCTCATAGATGTTATCCCCTTATTTTATGCTAGGGGATACATCATATTACAATGGTTACGGGTTTTGTATATTAAGTCATATACATTCCTGAGATATATATTTTTGTGATTGATCAAATATTTATGTAACTTTATATTAATTGCTATTTCTATTTTGATACATGTTGTTACACAGATTTATTATGATAGGTAATCATTTTACCTATTTGTATATATGTAAATTACCTTATATTATTAACATAATTAGTTTTAAGGGTAATTTAAGCATAATTCTGATTTTGTTTTACTGTGTATTTGTATCTTTTTAGCAATTATATTCATTCATTTATTTGTATCTTTTATTTGAGACCTATTTTGTTTTATTATATTCTGTTTACTTTCTTTACAATCTTGTGCTGTTTCTCTGGTACGATTTCGCGCAAGCGACACGAGCTGAGCCCAGAAAAAGGATTTTGACGTAAGGAAAAATCTATTTCTGGGCGATTGGCTCGTGTCGCCAGCGAAATACCCACCCTACCCGTCCCTTCGCTCAAGATTGTCTGCTAACTTCAGGATGGCCACCAGAGGCGCAGCAGTCGCGAGCGTGGGATGGAGTAGTAGTAGTACGAGCTGCTCTCTCTGTGGGACGGCTCCCCTCTTGGAGGGTTTTGTAGTGGGAGATTTCTATTGGCATTTGGCTCGTGGTAGTGGTCTCACTCGCCTAGTGTTCATACCGACACCCTCCTAGAGGGTGAGCGAGTCAGTTATACTGACCTTTTTCTTTATTTTATTTATTCTCTGGTATGTGTTAGTACATTTACCCTAGAAATAAATAGATTAAAGGATATTTCGCTGGCGACACGAGCCAATCGCCCAGAAATAGATTTTTCCTTACGTCAAAAATCCTTTTTTGACGTAGGAAAATCTATTTCTGGGCGAGGAAGCCGTGTCGCCCAGTGAAATATGTCTGCTTTAGCACTATTTCTAGTAAAATATTGCTATAATACCAGAGAACTGCTAAATTGGACATGTCAGAAGCTTCTGACTCGCTCACTATATAAAAGGTGTCGGTTATAAAACTGGGGGCGAGTGTTAAACACTACCACAGCAACCCCTCCAATTAGCCTTTTCCTCATCAAAAGACCCTAAATACGGGGAGCCGACCCATAGGTCACACCTAGCTACCCCGTTGAAGGCGTCTGTGACGTCATACTTATCGATAGCCATATCGTGTTCGTACGTTCGAATATAGCTATTTGTTCTTTTATTTTTATTCTTGATTACGGATCGTCAATCTACCTCTTCACCTAAGTTAAGTACTGGTTCCGCCCTTTTTCAATATTTAGAGAGTGAATTTCCCTTTCGTTTTGCCTTTATTTACGGCTTATCCTTGAATTGTACCGATCTCTGCTTGTAACATGTGATATTTCAGTACATATATTTATTTATTTATTTCTTGGGTGGCAGTTTTTAGTCGATCCTATTTTCGTTTGTTTTGTTATTTTCATTACTTTCATGTTTTTCACGGGGGTCTTCATTCGAGCACGTTTCTTTATTTCGTGCTTCGCCGTTTATCCACCGCACATATTATACATAGAGTACCATATAAATCTCTCATCTCAGTAGAGAGAGAGAGAGAGAGAGAGAGAGAGAGAGAGAGAGAGAGAGAGACCTGGAGTTCGAAAGAAAGATGCTTGAATTCTGGGATTTCCTTCATTCTTACATAATTTTTTATTTTTATAAACTAAAATCTTACTAATTTAATGTAGTATTTTCTTTCTTGAAGTAATTGCTCTTTACATTAATATTAGTATTAGAAAATTAGTAAATCATTTATCACACAAAAAGCATACATCGCTGCAAGGGAGAGAGAGAGAGAATTATTAGTTATGTGATATTTAATCTTATAAAACTTACTAATACAGTATTGATCAATATTAATATTTTAAAATTAGTAAATCATTTTTGTATCCTAAAAATGTATTTAGGCATGAAAATAACATCAAAATACACTAATTAGTGATTATTTATCGTCGGGAAATCCCGGAATAGGCGAATTCACCACAAATAATGGTTAGATATGGTCCAGATAAAAATCCGCGAATCAGTGAGTTCACGAATCCGGAGAACGCGAATACGGGGGCCCACTGTATATCAAAACTAGCTGTACCTAGCCATGCGTTGCTGTGGCTCAGTCTGGTTAAATGGAAAAGAAAAAAAAGAGAAAGTTCCTTTCTCTTATTTTCTCTCTCTCTCCAGCCATCAGTCTCTTTCTTTCTTCTCACTAATACCAACTCTCTCTCTCTCTCTCTCTCTCTCTTAACTAGCAGGATAGCCAAATTTGCAGATGACACCAAACTAGGTGTAAAAGCAACAGACCCAGATGCAGTGGAAAGTTTAAGAAATGATGTAATGAAAATAGGAGAGTGGTAAAAAAATTGGCAAATGCCTTTTAACGTAGATAAGTGTAAAGTTTTACAAATAGGAACAAACAACCCTCATGCCAGCTACATGCTGCTTGGGAATGACATAATTAGTTCAGAACAAGAGGAGGATTTTGGAGTCATTATTAAAATCCACAAAACAGTGCATAAAAGCTGAAAAGAAGGCACAGAAACTAGTGGGATACATAAAGAGGCAGTTCAAATACAGAAACAAGGAAACAGTGCTGCAATTCTACACATTAATAGTTAGAATATGCAGTACAGTTTTGGTCACCAACACTAAGAAAAGTCATAAATATAATTAGAAGGGGCACAAGCAAGAGCCACAAAGTTCATTCCATCCATCAGGCAAATAGGTCCTAATAGGTTTCTATTAGGACAACTAATAGAAACATTAAAAATATTGAAAGGCATAACAAAAGTAGACAGTAACCTATTTACGTTAAACGAAAACCAGAAAGAAAAAATGAAATGGAAACTAGAACTGAAGAGATACAACACATCCCACTGTGGGAACTTCTATACATACAAGATATGTATGTGACACATGGAGTAAACTGTCACCAGAAGTTGTAAACAGCAACAGTGTGGAAGAGTTTAAAAGAAAGCTAGGCAAAATCATTAGGACACTGTGAATGAATTTTAAAACCTGCTCCTACAGGTAAGTGAGCACACGATGTCTCCTCGGATGGACTAACAAGTCTTTGAGACATCCTAATCCTTGTAACTCTCTCTCTCTCTCTCTCTCTCTAACAACCATTCTTCTCTGTCTCTCTCTCACTTACTTTTCCCATCTTTCTCCTACCTAACACCCCCTCTACTCTCTCCTCTCTCTCTCACTTCTTCCTTCCTCTCTCTCTCTCTCTCTCTCTCTCTCTCTCTCTCTCTCTCTCTCTCTCTCTCTCTCTCTTCTACCTAACACCCTGTCTACTCTCTCTCGTTTCCTCTCCCTCTCATTCTCTCTCTGTCAAATCCCATCTCAAACTCCCCCCTCTTTTATGCCATTGAGGGTTTACCCTATTGTATTCTTTTCCAAATGATAAGTCATATGTATGTAAGTCTTGTTGAAAAGGATTGCTGCATCAGCTCCATTAATTTTGTATAGAGTCTTCTCTATTTTCCTTATTAAGGATTTCTCAATGTTGCTGAAACTGGCAAGCAACGTGCCAAAAGGGATCGTCAAATCCAGTGTAGTCATATTGAATTATCTTTATTACTGCTATATACATATATTACTGCTACAAGTTTCTCTCTCTCTCTCTCTCTCTCTCTCTCTCTCTCTCTCTCTCTCTCTCTCTCTCTGACGTTTCGCCCAGATCTGCCAGGGCATGGTCACAGCGATGGTTGCTGGAGGACTGAATCTTAGTGGTGAGTCCTTCCCTATATATCATGGTCGTGCGGGCGCTCACGGATGCTCCTGCAGGACCCGGAGGGTGCTCGACTTTTCATTGGCTGGCGGCCAGGCGTCGGAAACTCTCGAGGCGCGTTGACCTTCTCAGGTGTGTTGCATCACCTGGAGCCGGGTTTTCATTGGCTGCGACCGTGGTGACATAACTCCTGGTATTTCTACCAACCTCTTCGATATTGGTCCCGTCCTGGGCGCTGGTGTTATCGTCTGGAGGGGGGGCTGGGACTTCCTTACACAGGTGGGCAGCAGGAAGGGTTCCTGTGTCGTATTAAGGAAGGGTTTTTGCTCAAGGATGAATAACGCCTCAAGGAGGCGTAGGCGTCGCTGATCGGGGGCTCTTCCAATTATTTCTGTGTTTTTTACGATATCCTCTCGCACGACGTGCTGTTGGTGACAGGAGATCCTCTTAGACAGTCGTAACGTTGTCATACCGATATAAACTCCAGGACATCCTTGGATAGGGCATGTGTACCGGTAGACGACGTTATTCTGCTTCAGGGGGTCTCCTGCAGGTGGGGTGGGGTTATTTCTCATAATCAGGTCCCTTGTTCTCCTGTTCTTATAATAGATTATAAGAGAGAGCCTTCCCTTCCTCCACGGGGGTGACGTTCTCTTCCACAATCTTCTTGAGGCATCTCTCCTCTTCTTTGTATCCGTGGTGCATGAAGGACTTGTTGAAAATACGTATATCCTCGGAGGGGGGATTCTCTTTATTCTCTCCGTCCTCCATGTACCATTTGTTTAAGGCTGTTCTGATCTCCCTGTTGATCAGCTTGTTGGAGTAACCGTTGTTAATCATCATTTGTGAGGCTCGGTCCAGTTCTGCGTGGGTGTCCTGCCACGCTGAACAGTGCGTTAAGGCCCTCCTCACGAAGGCCCTGACAGTGGTGGTCTTGAACATCGACTAGACACTTACTCTCTCCATTTAAGCAAAGTCCCAAGTTGGTAGTCTTCGTAATTAGGATGTCGAGGAAGGGGGCGCCGATCTTCGCTGCTGAATTCAATTGTGAAATTAACCCTCTTACGCCGACTGGACGTATTTTACGTCAACATTTTTTGTCTCCCGTGTGCCGACTGGACGTATTTTACGTCGACTTACAAAAGTTTTTTTTTAAATTCGCGGAAAATACTTATAGGCCTACCAGCCTAAAACTTTTGAATCAAGCGCCTTGGGGGATGCTGAGAGTTCACGGATCAAGGTTTTGTTTTGTTTACAATCGTTACGCAGGCGCGAAAGCGCAAATTTCTTCTTGCCGCACTAAAAAAGTATCTGTGACACATCTCGGAAATTATTTCGTCACTTTGACATAATTTTTGTACCATTGTAAATTAGCCGTTACATGAAGTATTATATATGAAAATGTGCGCATTTTTATGTAGAATACAACAATAAAATACTCATGATTGTAGCTTTTATCAGTTTTGAGATATTTTCATATAAATAACGATAAGAGCCAAAATTTCAACCTTCGGTCAACTTTTACTCTACCAAAATGGTCGAAAAACGCAATTGTAAGCTAAAATGCTTATATTCTAGTAATATTCAATCATTTACCTTTATTTTGCAACTAATTGGAAGTCTCTAGCACAATATTTTGATTTATGGTGAATTTATGAAAAAACTTTTTTACCTTACGTCCGCGCGGTAACTCTTCCGAAAAAAATCATACATGCGATTGTGGTAATGTTTGCACCATTTTGAAATTAGCCGCTATATAAAGTTTTATATATGGAAATGTGCGCAATTTCATGCACAATACAACTAAAACAACCCATGGTTGTAGCTTTTATCAGTTTTGAGATATTTTCATATAAATAACGATAATTGCCAAAATTTCAACCTTTGGTCAACTTTGACTCTACCGAAATGGTCGAAAAACGCAATTGTAAGCTAAACGCTTATATTCTAGTAATATTCAAGCATTTACCTTCATTTTGCAACAAATTGGAAGTCCTCTAGCACAATATTTCGATTATGGTGAAATTTATGAAAAAAATAACATTTTCTTTACGTCCGCGCGTAACTCTTCCGAAAAAAATCATACGTGCGATTGTGGTAATGTTTGCACCATTTTAAATTAGCCGTTACATAAAGTTTTATATATGAAAATGTGTGCAATTTCATGTTAAAATACAACAAAAAATAATTGAAGGTTGTAGCTTTTCTCATTTTTGAAATATTTGCATATAAATCACGATAAATAGAAAAAAAACCACGTTCGTTCAACTTTGACTCTACTGAAATGGTCGAAAAACGCAATTGTAAGCTAAAACTCTTACAGTCTAGTAATATTCAGTCATTTATCTTCATCTTGAAACAAATTCGAAGTCTCTAGCAAAATATTTAGATTTATGGTGAATTTAAAAAAAAATCTTTCCTTCCCTCCTCCGTGCGCGGATTCTCCGCCACAAATCTCCGAAATACGTACGTCCCATCTCGGAATATTTGCTCCGTTCATATTAGGCATTTCATAGAGTTTTATATATGAAAATGTGCGCAATTTCATGTAGAATAAAACGAAAAATATTGGCATATAAAAAAATATATATATTCAAAAAAATTCGACATTCGGTCAACTTTAAGCTAATACTCTTACAGTATAGTAATATTCAATCATTTGTCTTAATTTTGAAAGAAATTGGAAGTCTCTAGGACAATATTTAGATTTATGGTGAATTTTTGAAAAAAATATTTGTTTACGTTCGCGTGTTACGAATTCATGCATTATTTTGTGATAATACTTTCTCTGTGTTGCTTTTATCGTTTTACAATATGTTATATACCAAAATGATCGCAATTTAGTGTACATTACAACGAAAAAAAAGTAACTTGTTACCTTTAACCGTTTTGCGCACAGCGCGATTTAAATACAATTATATATGAAATTTCGTTTTTGCGCTATCATATATCGCATTATTTATGTACGATAATGATAATTTTTTTTCATTTCTGATGGTTGCATACTAAACTTCAGGGAATGACAAAAAAAGGAGCCAAAAATGAACTCTTAATCTTGAAAACTAAGCGTGCTGTGATTTTTTGAAAAAAATATTTTTTCCGCTTCCGCGCTCACTCCGAAACCCCTCCGGCACACGGGAGACAATTTTCATTTACCGCTCCGGCGTAAGAGGGTTAAGGGCGCTGTTGCGCAGGAACTGCTGGCGAAGGGCTTCAACCTCTTCCTCGGAGTCAGCTTGAACAAATATGTCATCGATGTATCTGGCATACATCCGGGGACATCGGTGTTGCGAAAAAACCCGCTCTTCAACGGTACCCATGTAAAAGTTGGCAAAGAGGACGTCCAAGGGGGACCCCATTGCCACGCCGTCTTTCTGACGAAACATCTGTCCTCTGTGGGTGGTGAAGGGGGCTCTCTTCGTACAGATGTCTAGGAGTGTCTTAAGCGATTCTTCGGGGATGTTCGGAGGTTGCTTGTCAGGGTTCCTGTAGACCTTTTCCAAAATGATGCCTATTGTTTCATTAACGGGGACGTTGGTAAACAGGGACTCCACGTCGAGGGACGCCATAATGCCGTCGCCAGGGGAATCCCGGATTTTCTCCAGGAACTCCGTTGAAGAATTAAGGCAAAATTTGGAGGAGGTATACAGCGTCAGGATTTTGCTAAGGCGTTTTGCCAAATCGTAGGTCGGTGCAGGTGTCTGGCTGATGATGGGGCGTAAGGGGTTACCTGTCTTGTGCGTTTTCATGTTTCCGTAAAGATACCCCAAGCTGTAATCTCCTTGGATGGGCGAGAGGTGAGATGCATTCATTGCGGCGTTTACTGCAGTGATGATGCGGTTAGCATCCCGTTTGATGTCTTCGGTGGGGTTTCTCGTCAATCTCTCGAATTTAGAGGTGTCTGCTAATATATTGTCTAGCTTCTCGAAATATTCCTGAGTCTTGATAAGTACAAAGGCGGCTGTTTTATCTGCCCGACGTATTGTTATCTCCTCATTTTTCTTAAGATCCGCTGCTGCGTCCTTCAGCTCTTTGGTAAATATCCCGCTGGTATAGTTCCCTCTGTCCATCAGGGCTTCTGCGAGTAGGACAGGTTGAAGGGCGTCACTGGTCTTAAGGATCTTCTTGGCTTCTAACTGTTGTATGGAGTCGAGGAGCAATTCTATCTCCATACGTTTTTCATGTTTCCTGGGTTTAGTCATGAAGTGACAGTTGAGGCCGAGGTTGAGTAAGTCGTCTTGTTCGGGGGTCGGTCTATATTGGGTGAGGCTTATATACCTCTGGGTCTTTTCCTGGACACGTATCTTCCCTCCGTTGAGGTCCACAAGCTTGCGGGTCATGCCCCTGACTCACTTACGCATGTCTTCCTCTTGCAGGTGGGTAAGACGGGCGTTAAACTCCACGAAGTTAGGGTGCTCCTGGTGGTCCTCCTGGCGATGTTGTCTCGTACGGTATTGGTGTCTTGATCGGTAGTCTTGTTCGGGGTTGTCCTGTGGGGATCAGGCCGGGCAGCTCCAGAACGTACTTCTGCCCATTCCTCTCGCAGGCTGTGATGCTCCTCCCGAAGTTGCCTCTGGTCCCTTCTTCTTCTCTAGCTGTGGGGTCGTGCAGTCTGACGTTCATATATCTTGGGAGTAGACCCTCTTTTAAACAAGTCTTGCTGAAAAGGATTGCTGCATCAGCTCCATTAATTTTGTATAGAGTCTTCTCTATTTTCCTTATTAGAAATTATGTATTGACAAATTTGTAAAGTAACTAAGTCTATGGGTATAACCAGCCCCCTTTCACAGGCAGAACCAGTTCCGTTTCAGGGTAACCCTTCTCACCCCCACCCCCTATAGAAGTAAGGGATGAAAATAGTGAATATTTAGCTGACATAGATATTAATGAAGCTGATATTGTGCAGGCTATTAATGAATTAAAAATGGAGCTGCAGCAGGGCCTGATGGAGTTCCTGCTATTTTGTTAAAGAAAGTAGTTCATTCTATCGCAAAGCCACTTGCAATATTATTAAGACAGTGTAGATACAGGCAAGATTTATGATGAGCACAAATTAGCATACAGGCAGTCCCTGGGTTACGACGGGGGTTCTGTTCTTGAGACGCGTCGTAAGCCGAAAATCGTCGTAAGCCGGAAACGTCGCTTGGAAATATGTCTTAAACTAATAAAAAGTTATAAAACCTTACTTGTAATCCTTTGGTTACACTACATGTTGTTTCCTGTAGTTTTATGTACAACCTGGAGTTATTTTCATAAAAGAATGCTGGTTCTTGAAGGTAAAAACTATTGTAATCCTCTGGTGACACTACATTCTTGAAGTTTTATGTACAACCTGGAGTGATTTGCCAAATCTTGAGGGCTACAAGAACAGCTGATTACTATTTACGTATCATATAGACTAATTAAAGTAACGTATCTTTAAATAGGCTTATATATTAGTATCAACAAAACATTTCCTGCCATGAGTCAGAGGCCGTTTAATGAAATGAACACTTCTCTGTCCTATCTGTTCAGAAAATAAACGTTACGTCAATCCCCGAGACCATTGTTGCCAAAGCGTCTCTCTCTCTCTCTCTCTCTCTCTCTCTCGTCTTCTCTCTTTCTTCTCTCTCTCTCTCTCTCTCTCTCTCTCTCTCTCTCTCTGATCAAATTATACTGGATAATGTCTCTCTTTGGATACTTCGATTTGCCAAATCTTGAGGGCTACAAGAACAGTGATTACTATTTATGTTATAGACTAATGAAAGTAAACGTATCTTTAAATAGGCTTATATTATTAGTATATCAACAAAACATTTACTGGCATGAGTCAGATGCCGTTTAACGAAACGAACACTTCTCTGTCCTTAACTCGGAGCGTCGGAAGACGCCTCTCTCTCTCTCTCTCTCTCTCTCTCTCTCTCTCTCTCTCTCTCTCTCTCTCTCTCTCTCTCTCTCTCTCTGATCAAATTACTGGATAATGTCTCTCTTTGGATACTTGGAATTTGCGTTGTAATCTAACCAGAAACTTCGTTTTTGTTATTATTACTGGAAACAAGCAATGATTTTTTCATTATTTGCGCTTTGGACTGTTATATGTAAACTTTGCGCACTGCAAGCTAGTATGTATTCATTCGCTCGGAAACTAGTTCCGCATATGAGGCGTCACTAAAAAACATCGAAAAATACGACATAAAAAGTGTCGAAAATCATCATAACCTCAAAATTTTTGTTGTAATCTAACCAGAAACTTATTTTTATTAATATACTGTGCTAAACTATAAAGGATTTTTATCATAGTATGCGTTTTTTAAAAGCGTCGTTAACTCGGAGCGTCGGAATTCATCAGCGTCGTAACCACGGAACAAGCGTCGTAACCCAGGACGGATTTTTCCATTGAATATTTAAGAAAAAGCGTCGTAACCTCGGAACGTCGTAAGCCGGAACCGTCGTAACCCGGGGACCGCCTGTATATTACCCCTACTTTCAAAAGTGGATCAAGACTAGAGGCAAGTACGTAATTATAGGCCTGTGAGTCTAACATCACATATTATGAAAGTGTATGAAAGGGTAATGAAGAAAATATTATGAAACATTTGTAATAAAAAATAATTTGTTTAATAAAGGACAACATGGTTTGGTACCAGAAAAAGTACACAAACCCAACTGTTAGTCCACCGTGAGAACATATTAAAAAATATGAAAAGCGGAAATGAAACAGATGTGGTTTATCTAGACTTTGCAAAAGCTTTTGACAAAGTAGACCATAATATATTAGCGAAGAAAATTAGAAAACACAATATCGTGGATAAAGTAGGAAGATGGTTAAAAGAATTTTTACACAACAGAAAACAGATTGCAAACGACGAGAAATCGGATGAAGTCAAGGTAATATCCGGTGTGCCACAAGGTACGGTGTTAGCTGCAATACTGTTTGTTATTATGATTGAAGACATAGACAGTAATGTTAAGGATTCAGTAGTGAGTAGTTTCGCAGATGACACAAGAATAAGTAGAGAAATTACTTGTGATGAAGATAGGAACGCTCTACAAAGAGACCTTAACAAAGTATATGATTGGGCAGAGGTAAATAGGATGGTATTTAACTCTGACAAATTTGAATCAATAAATTATGGAGACAGAGAAAGAAAGCTATATGCATATAGGGGACCTAATAGTGAGACAATCACAAATAAGGAAGCAGTTAAAGACCTTGGTGTGATGATGAATAGGAACATGTTATGCAATGAACAAATAGCAATTCTGTTGGCAAAATGTAAAGCAAAATGGGAATGTTGTTACGGCACTTCAAAACAAGAAAAGCTGAACACATGATTATGCTTTATAAAACATATGTTCGTAGTCCACTTGAATATTGCAATATGATATGGTACCCACACTTGACTACTGGGAAAGACTACAATCCTTAAAATTATATAGTCTAGAAAGGAGAAGAGAACGCTACATGATAATTCAGGCATGGAAACAGATAGAAGGAATAGCAGAAGACATCATGGAACTAAAAATATCAGAAAGAGCAAGCAGAGGTAGATTAATAGTGCCCAAAACTATACCAGGAAAAATAAGGAAAACACACAGGACATTAATCCACTACACACCAGCATCGATAATGCAGCGTCTATTCAATGCGTTGCCAGCTCATCTGAGGAATATATCAGGAGTGAGCGTAGATGTGTTTAAGAATAAGCTCGACAAATATCTAAACTGCATCCCAGACCATCCAAGATTGGAAGATGCAAAATATACCGGAAGATATACTAGCAACTCTCTGGTAGACATTAGAGGTGCCTCACACTGAGGGACCTGGGGCAACCCGAACGAACTGTAAGGTCTGTAAGGTCTGTAAGGGGAGGGGGGAGGTAGGATGAAACCCCATTACAAAAACGCGCATTCTATATGTAATTGTTGTCAAAATTTCAAATCAATCCGTGAAGAACTTTTGGAGTGTTGCTGTGGCTCAGTCTGGTTAAATGGAAAAGAAAGAAAAGAGAAAGCTCCTTCCTTGTACTCTCTCTTTCTCTCTCCAACCATCACTGTCTCTTTCCCTCTTTCTTCTCACTAATACCAACTCTCTCTCTCTCTCTCCTCGTCTCTCCTCTCTCTCTCTCACACAAACAAACAAACTTTTTTCCATCTTTCTCCTACCTAACAACCCCTCTGCTCTCTATCTCTTCCTCTCCCTCTCCGTCTCCCTCTCCCTCTTGCTCCTTTCTCTTACTCTCTCTTTCTCCAACAATCACTTGTCTCCCTCTTTCTTCTTGCTGATACCAACTCTCTCTCTCTCTCTCTCTCTCTCTCTCTCTCTCTCTCTCTCTCTCTCTCTCTCTCTCTCTCTCTCTCTCTGTCAACCCCATTCTCAAACTCCTCTCTCTTTTATGTCATTGATGTTGATACCCTATAGTATTCTTTTCCAAATGATAAGTCATATTTAAAAAAAAAAATTACCGTATATTTCGGCGTATAAGTCGACCCTTTAGCCCCAAAAAATCATGCCAAAATTAGGGGGTCGACTTATCTAACGGTAACAAAAAGTGAATCTTTATTATTTTGGCATATCGGTACAGGAATCCAGGCTTTACAGTTGGCTAATAACAATGACAGCCTTGTTGAGGTATTATGTATGTAAATACAGTATTAAAAACATTTCACACTGTAATACGACAACAATATTACATTAGAACATCCATTACCTTAAATAAAATGTAAAAAATCAAAGTAACTTGAAGAAACCCCAATCAAACAGCAAGTGTAAACATTGCGTAGCCATTTGTAGTACAGTAATTGAGAAGGATGCGTTCACTCTGACAGTTTTGTATTTACCGGGGTATTGTTCAAAAACATTTATGGTATGAAATCTTTATTTATCACTTTAAATAAAATAAAAAAAAATTGTATTTAATAGTAAATATGTATTTAAAATCCTTCAAAATTACTTGAGTCATCGTCATTTGAATTAAACAATTCATCAAACAAATTATCATTCATGGTTTCATCATAAGGATCCCAGTTTGAATCTGGTGAATCAACTGCAGGTTCGTTTTCCCTCAAATGAGCCTGTTTATGCCATAGAAGAACCAATGGTCAAGGAATATTCCAACATAATAATAAAATACCGACACGTCGTTTTAACAACTCAATCAAAACATTAACTTGAGTGGCAGTTTGTACATACATATAAACGTAGGCTGTTATGCAGCATTAGTTAGCGCTTTGTTTGTTTACATTACACTCGAGTAACGTATCTTCCGTTTCGTCATTTCTAATCATATTTGCCAGTAGTATTCATCTTTTATATATTACACAGATTTGTTAATATACCGAGTATATTACCTCTATTTCTTATGGTAAGTAGAGCAACATATGTACCGTAATAACATTCAGGTTATTTTATATGATACGTTTTACCCTGCTGCTCACATTTTATAGGTCGAATAATATACCCGATATTAGTTAAAATCATAAAAATTTACTCAGAATTGGGGAGTCGACTTATCTTCCGGTCGACTTATACGCCGAAATATACGGTATGTATGACAGATTTGGAAAGTAACTAAGGCTATGCGCATAACCAGCTCCATTTCACTGGCAGAACCAGCTCCATTTCACGGGCAGAACCAGCTTCGTTTCAGGGAATCCCTTCTCACCTCCACCCCCTTTGGTTGGGGGATGAGGTAGGATGAAACCCTATCATAAAAACACGGGCATATTCGAATTTCAAAGCAATCGGTGAAGAACTTTTGGAGATTTAAGATTTTTAACAAACGAACATTTACAATTTTATTTATATAGATTGTAGTGCTTAAGTTATCAGTACCTTTGAAGTTATACTTTGAAATATAAATTTTTTGCTTTCCAGTGTTAATGACTTGGGAGTTATAGAAAGATACCATAATAGCCCAGTAAATCTAGCATCGAAAAGGGATGAACACAAGGAAAATTGCAATATTAACTAGACATGAATTGTTTGGTGTGCTATGGTTATCTGTACAACATATTAAAAATCTAATCCTTTATTTTTGGTGGAACATGGTTTTTCAAGCATCTGTTTACATAAATCCTTGCATTTTTTTAAAGTTTGGCCATTATAGTTTGGCAACCTTGCCTTGTCCAAACCTTGTCACAGTGTGGCAGCACCACAGTTGTTCGATACATTCTGTTGAATGCCATATGGTTGTTCTGAGCGTGTGTCAGTGTAAGTTGCTTGGTTGATCTGTTTTATGTGGTTTTCCTATAGAAATTACATAATGTTTTGTTAAGTATACTTTGGAATCTCGTTGCTTCCTCGCGTTTTCAAACCGAGATGCAACAGATAGCAAATTCTATGTTATCTAACCTTGCCTTTCAGATGAAACAGGTTTTAAAATGCTGTCAATTCTCTTTATACCTAATTTAAGGGTTTCGTACTCCAAAATGATGTTTTTCATGCATTTCCGCTATATATTTCTAAGCACTAATAAACTGAAGGGAGTCAACTTAAGTCAGTTGTTCTTTGACTTGGCATTTTCATATCCTCTTGAGCTTCCTCGGCTCAACAGGGCATCTGATGTCAGGATCAGGCCTTGAAGAATGGTTTATGCTGAAAATGCAATACCAAAGATGTTGAATGGAGAAGTGGTTGCACGTGCTGCTTGAGGACATTTCATAGTTGATCGAGCCCTTAACACACTACTAACATGCAAAACTTTTCACATAAAACCGTCATCAAAAGATGCTACACCTGATGAAAGTGACAGTGAAATTACAGATAGTTTTTTGGGTGATAGTTCTGAAATGCCAGATGTACTGATGTAGGCAAATGGAGTCGTATGACAGTGCCGTATCAGGAACTGTAGTGGAGCGGGAGGACTCCAAGTGTCTAAAATTGATAGCTGAATGCATACAAAAGGAAGAATTAGAACTGAAGGGTGACCAAACCACAGCTGTGGCTACAATATAAGGAGATAGTGGATCTTGTCCGGACTGAAAGAACAGGGAATTGGTTGTTTCATCTTGATACACTGAGGAAAATGATGCCATTTCTCGCTAATGCCACAACCTGTACGTCAAATCCTTGAATGTGTACCTGCTGAAAATGAATTGTTTGATGAAAAATCACCTAGAAATTCATAAACGTTTCATTGAAGATGGCCTCCAAGTTGTCTGCATGTCTGATGAATTCAGGGCTGGACTCCCACCTGATCTCGTAATCGATCAAAGATGAGGAATAAGTGAGGTTCAGCACCTGGTGTGGGTGATGTCAAATCATGTTACATCTGAAGTCAATCTTGCAATGCAGCAACTGACAAAATGAAATTATGAGACCAGTGAGCAACACAAAGACCTACAACATGCACGTCTCAAAACCGATGTCTGACACGATGGAGATTCTGAACCTACTAGAACTGAAGAGCCCATTCTTAGGAAGTGAAGGATTAGTTAACATAGTTAATGGTGTTACAGCCAATACATCCGCAAATGTTGACAATGTAAAAGGTCATAATGTTCTTAACCCCTTCTTTACCGGGTGGGTGAGCAGAATGTAAACATTGCGTTCGCTGCTGAACTGAATCTCTCGGTAGTGACTCCAGTATGGAGGGGTGCCGATCGTAAAAATATTTGCCAAAAATACACTAATCAAGACAGGCTAATGAAATTATCAGGTATTATTAGCACTATAATAACGCATATTCTCTCTTAGTTTTATCATCCTACAGGGAAAATAAATGATTTTATGAAAAAAAATGGGAAACTCAGTGTCCCTTGTACAAGGGACACTGGCGGTCGGTGAGAAAACTACAGTCTTGAATAGAAATTCGGTCTTACAGAATGTTGGTATATCGCACCTGGAACATGCACGTAAAGTATTATCTAAATAGAACAGTAAATAAGCACATAATAACAAAAAAAAGAGCAAAAACTAAAGCGAAAGCCCCCCCAATAAATATGGAAATCGCAAATTTTATAGTATATCTTTCAAAAATTGGTCGATGTCATTTTCTACGTTTTCTAAGATTAGTTTCATCACAGAAAACAACTTAGGGGCATCAGGGTATCTAAACTAATTTTTCAAGTTTCTTGTCCTCAGAAAAAATTGTTTTCGCTTTTTCTCTGGTTTGGTTTTTTATATATAAAGTTACTATAAGGCTTTATTTTTACCTTCATTTATCTGGTGTTCATATCTTTTATTTGTAAAATGTAATAAGTGAATAAATAAATAAATACAGTAAATGATGATACAACTGGTTTTATACTTGGGTAGAAGTTATTACATGTTTACGCTTGTCTGGTTTTGTGATTTTTTGTTGAGACGCAGTTCATCTGTCACCTACACACTACTATAAGCAGTAATAAAGGGATTTTGACGTAAGGAAAAATCTATTTCTGGGCGATTGGTTCGTGTCGCCAGCGAAATATCCTTAATCCATTATTTCTAAGCTAATGTACTAACACATACCAGAGAACAAATAAAATAAAGAAAAGGTCAGTACAACTGACTCGCTCACCCTCCAAGAGGGTGTCGGTATGAACACTATGGCGAGTGAGACCACTACCACAAACCGCTTGCCAATAGAAATCTCCCACTACAAAATCCCCACAAGAGAGCCGACCCACAGAGTGGGCAGCAACTACTACTACTCCATCCCATGCTGCCGACTGCTGCGCCTCTGGTGGCCATCCTGAAGTTTAGCAGACAATCTTGAGCGATGGGACGGGCAGGGCGGATTTCGCTGGCGACACGAACCAATCGCCCAGAAATAGATTTTTTCCTTACGTCAAAATCCCTTTTCTGGGCTGCAGTTCGTGTCGCTGCGCGAAATCGTACCAGAGAAATAGCACAAGATTGTAAAGAATAAAAGAAAAAGACAAAAAAGGGTCTCAAATAAAAGATAACATAAAATAAAGAAATATCATTGCTAATAATATACATATACACACTGATACAAAAATAGAAATATTACTAAATTTAACTTAATGCTAATAATATTTCTTAAAATTAACTTAAATTTAACATATATACAGGGTTTACATGGAATATATGTTGAAATCAGTATCTGTGTATAGATATTATGTACAAAGAACTCAAAGCAATTATAACAATAATTTGAATAGAACAAACTTCAATAATAATATAAAAGGGAATGTATATGACTTAATATACAAAACCCGTAACCATTGTAAATACTATGTGTCCCCTAGCATAAAAATAAGGGGATCACATCCAAGAGATCATTATATACAATCAATTGTGAGTGACCCTAGCAAAAAAATGAACATGGCAGGTATAGACGAACTGTTGGGTGAGATAGGTATAAAGGAGGACTGATCTTCTACTAAAGATTAAGCAGAGTCGGGGGAAACTATGTTACCCGCCGCAACTGCTGAAAATTTCAGAGCTTCCAAGGACTTTAAGTAATGACGTTTAAATACTGTCGGCGATTTCCATCCAGTATATTTTTTCAAGTCATCGAAATTCATATGCTGGAAATAGTTAATTGAGGTGGCTACTGCCCTGACATCATGTGCTTTAGGGAAGGAGTCAGGATTGGCTTGCTTAATAAAGTACAGGATCTGCTGCCTGATGCCTTTAATAGATAAAGTACCACCTTTTCTCTCTTAAAGAGAGGACCCGATGATGGATGAGGAGGTCCTGGACAGAAAGGCTCGTAAGGTCGATACTGGGCAAAGAGAAATATCTTGTGGAAGGGTACAACCTTCCATGGTTCCCACCTCATCAAAGGATCTTCATTCTTTGCTATAAAACTACGTTCCGGAGAAAGTAGCACTTCCCCTGTGGGAAGAAATTCAACATGATCCGGATCCTGGATAATGCCGACAGTTCTGAAATTCTAGCTCCTGAAGCCAAGCTTAATAAAAATAGAGTTTTTCTTAAGAGCATTATAAATGAACATGTGTCATTATCAGTTTCTGAAGCCAGCTTTAGAACATCATTTAAGAACCATGATACTGACGTAGGCCTTACAGAAGGTCTAAGTCTAGCACAAGCCTTGGGAATAGACGAGAAGTAGGAGTCTGTCAAGTCTATGCTGAAACCAAATTGAAAAATCTTTTCAAGGCTGACTTGTTTGTCGTAATAGTGCTAGCTGCTAAGCCTTTTTCAAATAAAGACCTGAAAAAAGGATATAGCTGAATTGATTGTCATGATTCTAATATCTGATTCTCTCAGGAAGGTTGCTAACTTTTTTGACTGCAGCATCATACTGTCTCAAAGTTGAATCTCTTTTATCAGATTCCAAGAAGAGAATATTTTGAGGATCAATATTCGCATCTCTTTTAGCTGCAAACTTCATCGAAATCCATAAAGTTAGGGTTTTGAGAATTCCTGAGGAAGCGAACACAGTCTTCGTTTGTACTGACTGGGAGAGCCTGGGATTGGGAATTCGAAGAGGACGAAGACCCAGCTCCAGAATTAGGGGGTACCAATTGCTCTTCGGCCAGTCTGGGGCTACTAGAGCCACTTGACCCTTGAACGTCCTGAGTTTGTTCAGCACCTTCAGGAGAAGATTCACTGGAGGGAAGACATAAATCTTCTCCCAGTTGTTCCAGTCTAGGGCCAGGGCGTCCGTGGCATAGGCCAGAGGGTCCAGGTTGGGGGCCACATAACATGGGAGTTTGTGTTCGCTTGGGATGCGAAGAGATCCACTTGTAGACCTGGAACTCTCTGAAGAATCCATTGGAACGAACTGTTGTCCAGTGACCATTCCGACTCCAGAGGAACTGATCGGGATAGAGCATCTGCTATGACGTTTCTCACTCCAGCTATATGGGTGGAGGAGAGGTGCCAACTGAACTTGTCCGCCAGGGAGAAGATGGCTACCATGACATGATTTAGATGACGTGATTTGGAGCCTCCTCTGTTTATACAATGGACTACCACTGCGCTGTCTAAGACTAGCTTTATGTGAGAGTACTTTGGCGGACGTAACCTTTTTAGAGTCAAGAACACTGCCATTGCTTCCAGTACGTTTATGTGAAGCTGACAGGAACTGGGGGTGACCAGGTTCCTTGAACCTTCTTGAACTGAGAATATCCTCCCCAACCGCTTAACGAAGCGTCAGTGTGGATGGTAATCCCGGAGGGGAAAGGAAAATGAAGGGGTACTGATATTGACAGTTCTTGACTTTTGCCCAAGGGCGTAAGACGATTCCGTAGAATCTGAGGGACTGAGGATAATTTGTCCCTGGACCTGACATTTGCTCGTGAGCGCCAGATTCTGGTTAAGTCTTTCAGTTTGGCTTTCATCAAGATGTTTGTCACTGATGCAAACTGGAGTGAACCCAGAATCCTTTCCTGGGTTCTCCTTGACGCAAGTTTGTGTCCTAGAAATTGCTTTACTGACTTCGCTATTTCTTTCCTCTTGGCTAATGGAATCGACAGAGTATGGGAGGATAGATTCCATTGAATGCCCAGCCACTGGAAGTTTGACTCCGGAGTGAGTCTTGATTGGTCCTCCTGTTTATCTTGAAGCCTAGATATTCCAGGAACCGGATTACTTCCAGTGTTGCTTTGTGGCATTCCTCGACTGTTGGAGCCCAAATTAGCCCAATCGTCGAGATACGCTACTACCATAATCCCTTGCGATCTTAGTTGTTGGACGACCACTTCCGCCAACTTCGTGAACACCCTGGGTGCTACGTTGAGGCCGAAGGGAACTACCTTGAAGGAGAATGCCTGCTCTCCTATCTTGAAGCCCAGATACAGGCGAAAGTGTCTTGCAATAGGGATATGATAGTATGCGTCTGTAAGATCGATAGAGGTGGTGACGGCCCCACGGGGAAGTAAGGTCCGCACCTGCGAGATGGTGAGCATCTTGAACTTGTCGCAGCGAATGGCCAAGTTTAAACGGGACAAGTCTAAGATTAACCCTTCTTTTTTGTGAGCCTTTCTTTGGAACGCTGAACAAGCGCCCTTGAAACTTTAATCTGTTGACTCTCGCTATTGCTCCTTTCTGAAGGAGGTCCTCCGCATACTCCGTCAATTCTTTGGATGGAAGTTGGCGGAAAGTCTGGGTGTGGGCGGATTCGCCACCCAACTCCAACCCAGGCCTTTCGACACAATGCTTTGTGCCCATTTGCTGAATCCCCACCGGTGGCGGAAGAGAAACAGCCTCCCTCCTACCTGGAAGTCCTCATTGGTGTTGGTAGCCTCCGCGGCCTCCCCTGAAGTGCTTTCCTCTATTAAGGGACCCTCCCGATCCTCTCTGACGAAAGGATCGCTTACCTCTGCCTCCCTTACCCACCCGAGCGGTCATACTTCTGAAAGGCCTGGCCTTCGAACACTTGGTTGAAGGCTGGGGAGACAGCGTAAGAGGTGGAAGGTTGAGGCTGGGGGGAAATCACATAAATAGGCTGTGATTGAGCCTTGGAGGTAGAGGGTTGGGCTGCCTGCACCAACGGAACAGCCGAAACAGGCTGGGCAAACCGTTGCTGTTTCTTTTGGTAAGGCTGGAAACGTCTGGGTTTCTTCTGAGCCTTACCCCTGACAGCTTGATCTTGGCGTCTCTTTGCAGTGAGACCCCAACGATCCTTAAGGCTTTGGTTAAGCCTCGTAGCCTCTGCCTGGACCTCCTTTACCATTGCATCTGGGAAGAGGTCTGCTCCCCGATGTTTGATGAAAGCAACTTATTCGGTTCATGCCGAATAGTTGCTTCTTGGAGGACATGTTTCCGACAGTTTGTTCTGGCTGTGGCGAACTCGAACAAGTCAGACTGTACCGTTTGAGTCAGTGACTTGGTGATTAGCTTGAACAGTGGCTCGGAACCATAAGCAATGGTAGCCACCTCAGTCATGGCCATGGTGTTGAGAGACCTGGCCAGCCTAGACTTGGCATCAAACTCTGCCTGAATAAGGCTATCTGGAAGTCTAGGCAGCTTCTCACCAAACTGCTCCATAGCACAGTCCGGTTTGTTTGTTTGCCCAGCAGAAAAAGTGTTGGGCAGGTCTTCCCACAAATCTCCGGTTGAGGGAAGTAAAGGAGATGTAGGGTCCGCTTCCTTTAGCTGCGGTAACGAGTCCCCCTTTTGGGCCGCTGGGATAGTGACCGTAGCAATCTTCGTCAGGAAAGGAAGCGGAGTACCCTCTTCCATTGTGAAGATTGTAAATGGACTCTTAAACGGCTGTATCTTAGTGTTTGAACAGTCCATGTCCCTCTAAGCACCTGACCATTCTCTTTGAGCCTGGTCACGGTGAATAGAGGACTGTCTCTTTAGGGATCTTATCATCTCGCGTCATGGCAGCAGCGGTGAGCCTGGCATAGCCGATGAACGGCGGTTGGAGATCTTCCGGGTAGAACTCGAAGTCCTCAATCCTTCGAGTTCCACATTCCGGGATAGAGATAAGTCCGTCTTGGAAGGGGGCGTATGACGCCACTCTCCAGGGATTGTTCATGCTGAACGGAGGCAGAGAGTCATATGGTGGCAACTGAGCTACCCCTGTGCCGAAAGGTGGGGGAGTAGCTAGCGGAGCTTGGCTTAGTCCGGCGATAATGTTGTCCTGGGAGTTGATCCTATCAGACAACCGGGAGAACATCTGTTCCATACTGTTCTTGAGAGACCCAACCAGATCCCCCATGTGTTGCAACAGGCCAGCATTGGGATCCAAAGCCCCCCCCCGGAGGCTTGCTGCGGAGGTGGACGGTAGCTCTGAACAGGGACCAAAGGAAGTGAAGGAACGGTTGACTCCGCTGGAGTGTGTGATCTCTCCTTGGAGGATCTACTCCTTGAGGATTTGGAGCCGGACCCAGAAGCTCTAGACCTCTCTGCTCCGGGGTTTGTAGCCGGAGACTTGCGAGATGTTGACGCCGACGAAGTCTTTTTAGACGACGACGACGTCTTAGTCAAGGTTTTTACCACCGCTTGTCCTTTGACCTTAGGTCTAACAGAAGCATCAGGAGAAGTATAAAGCTCGGCTCCTGTAAAGCCTTGGAAGGAAGCTGGAGATTGTGCAGGAGTAGAAGATCCAGTGGCGCCTAAGGGAAGCCCTTGGGCGTCCAACGTACTCACCTCGACCAACAGGTCGTCAACACCTACCATCGGCTCAATGTTTAGGTCCAGCGTCGCGACTTCCGACGAGATGTCCTGGCCTGGATCAGTCAACGAAGCGGCGAGCTGCTGCTGAATCAGCGCAATAGTCGGGCCCGCCTCTGCTGGGTCGACGTAGCCCGTTGACTTGCCGCCGGGGAAGATCAGGACCGCCAACCTCTTCTCCAGTATGTAGGGCTGACCCTTGGCGGCGTTCTTCCCAAAACCGCCGACCCAGGCCCGCAGGGTTGCCAGTGCGGTGTCTCTAACAGCCGGAGCCTGGAAGAGAGGGTACTTGTTAGTTTTTTAAGATTAAACTTAAAATTAAAAACTTAAGTACAAGGTTAACTTAAAATTATAAGGTATGCGAGATGCCATATAAAATTCGCTTAAGTTTAAGATAAAATTAAAATTAAACTTAAGAACTATAATCTTGTAGGGATTGGCTAACGGAGTTGGAAATACTTACCCCGTCTAAGAGCTGGCTCACCAGATCATAGCAAATCGTGCAGGTCTCGTGATACCAGACTTGGAGGTTCCCGTGCGGAGTCGCGCATGGAGCATGGGACCGGCAGACTTCATGCCCACAGGGGTCCTGGAGCATGGCATTGCATCCCGGATGCTCACAGTTGGTGGTCTGTAAGTGAAAAGACACATGAGCATCCTAAAAGATATCACTTACAGGCTAAAGGTTAAAAGAACTCCGTTGCATGCCGGAGCGCGAAAAAATTTCGGGCATAACCCCTCCCTTATCGCCTGAATAGGCTATAACCCCGGAGAGATCCGGTGTGAGCATGCAATGGAGGGGAGGTTTAATGTAGCTTAAATTAAACTTAATATAGTTTAAATTAAAAACTAAACTTAAACCTAAAAACATGGGACGTACCGGACTAAGTCCGGTGCGTGGCGGAGCGTGACGCGATATCAGCGCGACGGAGTGGTTAGTAGAGACCAACTGTATGCCGCAGTCCGCCCGTCAGGGTGAACTAGCACCTTTCCACGTGGATGCCGGAGCTCCGGTAGATAAAGAGCCCCAGTAAGGTGGGAAAGGGCGAGAGGGCAAACAGACTCGAGCTAGCAACGGAGCGACGGAGAGACGACGGAGGGGGGGGGAAAGGCCAGTCCCCCCCCCACCTTAGCCATCCGAGCGTACCGAGAAGCTGGAGAGGTCGAGTCCAGTCTGGGTCTGTACCGTCCCCCTACTCCCTCCGCCTAGGGGGAGAGGGAGGCAGGCCCGGGTATGTAGAGCGAGCGTGGGCAGACCAACCCTCCCCCCGGCCCTATGGAAGAGCGGGAGGAGGGAAAGATGACTGGACAGGCGTCTGGCTGCTCCGTGATCACGTAGTGACCACGGAGCGGTAACAAGAGATACAATGAAACAATAAAGCCTAGGATACACAACCGACTGATCAGAGAGATGCTATAGAGAAGCAACCGAACTGAAGAGCGGAAGCACATGTGACCAATAGGACATAACCTAGGCTAGGTGAAGCCAGACGCCGAACACTAACATAAACATAATATATATAATAAACAAAATCACTAAATGTAAAGAAAGAAAATAAAATAGTAGGAGAAAAAATCCAGGAGTGTACGACTAACCCGAAAGAAAGTCTACCACTCAAAGCTAGCCGGGGCCGATACTAAGAGCTGTGGCTAGGGTCTGGATGGAAGATGCCTACGCAAGGTGAAAAGACATGCATGCATGACATAAACCACGTAGGCTGTACCCTTAAATTAAATAGGATAACTAATAACAGAGCGTAATAAGTAAGGGAAGGTTCTGGGTATGGAAGACCAAGAACGAACCCGCCACGAGGCAGAACCATGCTGCCATGCTTCCGACCTAGAGCTCGTATTTATACCTAAAAAACGGCAAATACTGACTCAAGGCCGGAAAAAACCAAATAGCAATAAACACTGATTACTTAACTTAGCTGCTGCAATGGCTGTACGCTTCCATGATGAATAAATCAGTAAAAAAAGGGCACTAAAACACAGAGCAAAAAAGGGCACGTGTATACGCTGTGCGCTAACGAAAAGGATGGCCACCAGAGGCGCAGCAGTCGGCAGCATGGGATGGAGTAGTAGTAGTTGCTGCCACTCTGTGGGTTGGCTCCCCTCTTGTGGGGATTTTGTAGTGGGAGATTTCTATTGGCAAGCGGTTCGTGGTAGTGGTCTCACTCGCCATAGTGTTCATACCGGACACCCTCTTGGAGGTGAGCGAGTCAGTTGTACTGACCTTTTCTTTATTTTATTTGTTCTCTGGTATGTGTTATACATTTACCTTAGAAATAATGGATTAAGGATATTTCGCGCAGCGACACGAACTGAGCCCAGAAATATTTTTTTGGGTTCATCATACGTCTGGCATCGTGTCATACTGTTTATTTTGCTCCAAACTCTTCAAACCAAAATTACAGAATGATTGGAAGTCCCTATCTGAAAAGAGGAGTTTTGGTGGTACTATGCGTACCACCTTTATGCACCCGGTGCGGTGTAGTAGACTTGAATGGTGGTACCCACCTACCTCCAAACAAACTTTCGGTAATGAAGAGGTTAAGAAGATGAAAGGAGAAAAGGTTATTGAATTTTCCTTCAAGAAGAAAATCACGCAGTTCTCATGGATTCAAAATCGTTTCTCAAGCTAAGCAATGAGGAAACGATTAAAATAGATCCTCAGTTACTCTTTCAAAGGTTGGTGATTACAGGGACACAAGTTGAACAACTACCTGAGTCTCTAGTGTATGAACTTTGTGGATATCCACCCACGCTGTTTGTAACAGCAAATGTAATTCTACCTGCAAACAAGTCACAGTTGGCTAAACCAGTATGGGATTTAGCGACTGCCGTGGATGGCCCCAAGGACTGTGTATTTGTTCTAGATAGAGGTGCCTTGCTACAGAGAAGACCTTGGTATACTGGCAAAACGCTATTGCACACAAGCACTCTGACTACATTATGGACAAGTATAACTCATCTGCAATAGTTGTATTTGATGGAAACAGCAACACACTATCAATCAAAGATCAAGCAGACAGAAGAAGGAATTGCCAACCTGGGAGAAAGGTAACTTTGACTGGGGGGATGGTCCATAAAGTGAAGCAGGAGTTTTTATCAAATTGGGAAAACAAGCAGCAGTTCATCAACCTCCTAACTGAAAAACTACAGGCAGATGGAGTCGAAGTTCACAATGCACAAGGAGATGCAGATCCGTTTATTGTCCAAACAGATGTTGCTACATCACAAAAGGTACCTACTGTAGTTGTTAGAGATAGCGTAACATGCAATATTCTTTTTCTTCATGCCATCTTTGGATATGACACTACTTCAAGGATATTGGGTTTGGCAAAGGTGTTGCACTGACGTTGATGAAGGAGGATTTAAATTTCCGAGAGCAAGCAGAGGTCTACGACTTTAATTCTACAAAAGATGCTGTTGTACAACCCGGCAAAAAAGCTTTGGTTTGCATCTTCAAGGGGAAAGAAGATCATACTTTGAATGCTCTTAGAACTTTTTTGTGGGGGTTGGAGTGGGGGTAAATTGGTTTAGGGTATAAGGAGCAGTGCTATCATAAAGTGTTCTAATTTATTGGCAAGAGCAACCCCCAAAACCCAGGAATTCAAGAAAAATTTTGTAAAAATACCATGGAAACTGCCAAAGATATCCAAATTCATGGTTTTTCCTTTTGAGATTTGATGTCATTTTTGCTCCCTCTTAAAAACTATGTTCCACCAATTATATTAAATTAGATTTTTGATATGTTGTTTCTGTTGCATAAAGGACACCAAAAGACCTCGTTTCATTAATATTGCAATTTCCCCTGGGTCAAACCATATCTTTACTGTAGTATAAGTTCTTACACTTGCTGATTTTATTTTTGACTGATGGAATCTTATTCATGTTAGAGAGAGAGAGAATATATTTGGTTTATGGTGGAAGTAACTCACAATTTACAGTATTTTCTTACAAGTAAAAAATAAAGAATGCCACCCATTATGTTGCTATAGACCATTCAGATTCCACTACATATACAATACTACAGTATTTGCATTGAGTGGCAGACCATAGTGACATTTTCTTGTTTTTCCATTCTATTGTCCTCTTAATGAGACACTCCTTGAAGAGGTCTCAGGGCTTATCTGTAAAACCTTCTGTCTTGTGGAGAAGCCATGTGATGGCAAAGGGGCACTTGAACAGTGGGATTTTCTCTCTCTTTTGTTTGACCCTAGAAGTCTCTCTATGCTTTGACTACATGCAGGCCTTCCACTTTACATATGTTCTCTCCACTTTCTTCCATCTTGCTGTCCTCCTTATCTAACTATAATCTGAACCAAAGAACTTTGTTGACGACCATGAAATGATCTTGGACTTTGATTTGAACATTATGGAATTTATGCCCTCACACCTTGAGATGCAGACTTTGGTTTGTGAAGTGTCTGGTTCCCTCAATCCAGTACTACTAAATATCCCATAATTTTGGGTAATGGGAGTGCCAGGTGTTGGTTTTCATCCCCAGTGGCCAGTGTCTGCCCAACCTAAGCAAGGCAGCCTCTTCTTAATAGAGGACTGGTCCTCACTGAAGCCCCTCCTCATGTTGAGCCGCAAGAAAGAGAGGAGTCACTTCCTTTGATAACGGACAGGTCTTTGTGGCCTTGCTACTTCTATGTCAGCTTTATCCAGTGAAGTGGGGGCTCCTTCAAAACACCCAAAAGTTGTCATGGCTAGGAAACCTGCTTCAATTGTAATTACATTGAAACCCTATCCCCAAGCACAGAGTAAAGGAAAGTTTTCTTGAAGTGTTTTTTAAATAGGACCATAGATCTTGTTTCATAAATATCTGACCTTCAGTCTGGAAGATCATAATTGTGACATTTAATGAGTAGAGGCATCATTAAGCATTGAGGCCAAAAACCTAAGATATCATCTCAAGGTTGGGGAAAACTTATTAGAAAAGAAAGTATAACATTAAAACATATTGTATCTTGGAGCAGTTAACTTGATTGCATCATATATGCTTTCTTGAATCTCTCCAAGGGAAATGATAATATACCTCTCGGCTAATAACTTTTTCGGAAGAGAAACTCTAGAAGAATAAAAAGGTCAAGGTATAATAAGAATCACAAGAATAAAGGAGACAAAAAGTGCATTACTTTTGCTTCCAAATTGGATTTATTACATTCAATTCCACCAACTTAGCTTATACAGTGGCACCTCAACTAAGTGGACTTAGTTACTTAACAGACTCATCTGATTCCAATAAAAATTATTAGAATATTTTGTACTTACCAGAGAAATCCAGTTTGTACACTAGAATTCTTGGAAAGCAGACTGAGGCTTTCTTGTTTCTTATGAGGGTGGGGGGTGAATAGATAAACAAACCCAGTCATGTTGACTGATGCTTTCCTGTCTGTGCCTGTGAGGGGTGGGAGGTGAACAAAGATATGCACATACATGGCCAATGCTTTCTCCTTCGTGTACCAAATTAGGAAACAATACACATTTACTGTGAGCCAACCCCCTCTCTCTCTCTCTCTCTCTCTCTCTCTCTCTCTCTCTCTCTCTCTCTCTCTCTCTCTCTCTCTCTCTCTCTCTCTCTCTTTAGAGGAAAAAAACAAATGGAGAGAGTAACAACACCCTCATCCTCTCCTCCATTAACTCCTACAAAGGATAAAATCAAATTCAACCAGCAAACTGGGGAAGAAAAGCACTCTTTAACCAAATCTTACAAGCAAAGCTTCCCATCCACCAAGCATTCAAAAATGACCTTGTATAGAGGACTACCCTCCAAAACATAGACACCTTCTCTTCAATTTTACAATGTAATTGTCAGGGACTTCATGCAAAATATGAGGAACTTAAAGTCTTACTCTATTAATACTCCCCTATTGCTGTATGTTTGCAAGAAATAATGCTTGATGTCCACACACCCTGCCCAATAGACTATACATCATATAGAACACAATATAATTTGGAAGTGGGAAGACATGGAGGTTGCCTTAATATATATATATAATATATATCTATATATATATATATATATATATATATATATATATATATATATATATATATATATATATATTCGCAGGGATCTTCCTCATTTTCCAATCCCACTAAATACACCTTTACAGGCTGTTGCGGTTCAGATTCACTTAAGATGAAAATACACACTCTGTGCCCTTTATACTCCACCAAACAGTCCCATCACTGAAAAGAGCTAATAGCTAATCGGTTTACTTCATCAGCTTCCACGGCCATTTCTTCTCATGGGAGAATTAAATGGCAGACATCCTTTATGGGGAGATGTGACATCAAATCAAAAAGGGAATATTATAGCTTCCATAATAGAAAATGAAGATTTAGGATTTTCAAATACTGAAGAACCCACTCATTATCATATCCAGACAGGTACAGTTTCATGCTTAGCCCTTACAATATCTAGTTCCAGTTGCATGATGGATTTCAGATGGAAGACGAATGATGACTGTCAAAGCAGTGACCATTCTCCCATAACAATAAATTCCAATAAAACTGCACAAATCACTTATTATTTCAAAGTTACTTTATGGATGTGAAATATATTCTTCTGCATCATCTAATCATCTTGCTATCTTAGATTCATCACATGCTGGTATACGCTTGGCATCGGGTGCCTTCCGATCTTCTCCCATCTTAAGTTTATTAATTGATGCGGGAGAAATCCCACTTGAGTCATATCGCCAGTCATCAATTATCAGGTATTGGTTTAGGGTTCAGAGAATCCCCAACTCTAAAACCTTTGAAGCAGCAAATAGAAATTCTTTCAACAACTTTTATGAAAACCAGCCAAGGTTTCCTAAGCCTTTTAGTTTTAGAGTAAAAAAGATCTTGGAAATAATAAAAATGTCAAGAAATCCTGTATGTCCAGTTAATTTACCAATTACCCCAGCATGGAAAATTACCTGTAATTAAATTTTGTAAATATTTTAAAGGTATTAAAAGAGAAAAATTAGATACAGAAATCAGAGCATTATTTTTAGAACATACTGCAGAGCACTTGCTCTACATTTGTTTTTACCAATGGCTCCAAAACTGATGATGGGGTCAGATATCAAATTTTTAGTGATTATTTTAGCTGCAGAGGAGCTCTACCCATCATAGCATCAAACTTCATGGTGGAACTGTATGGAATTTTAACAGCATTGGAACATATTGCAACCCTCAAGAATTCTACTAATATTACCACCTTTTGTGATCCCAACAGTGCATTACAGGCACTAGAAATTTTCTACATCAGCGTAGAGGGATTACTACTATGACCTTTTGCTGGGTCCAGTGCACGTAAACATAAATGGAAATTAAAAAGAAAACCAACTAGCTAAATCAGCAGCAACCAATATGATACCAAGACCAATTGCTGTACCATATAGAGACTTTCTTTCCTCTTATATCAAAGGTCATTGCAAGATTATGGGAACAGCAATGGAATGAAGTAGGACCAAATAAAATGAAAGAGTTTGCCACACATACACACTCCTGGAAACATGAATCTATGGGAAGTAATGATATGCTGCCTCCATATAGAGCATTCAAGATTGACTCATGGGTATCTCATGAGCGGTGAATACCAACCTGACTGTGATGACTGCCTCGTCCCAGTGACTATTAAGCATTTGCTGGTTGAATGTCCTAGTCATCTGGAACTGAGAGAGCAGCACTTTAAAGACAAAAGAGAGAGAGATGGAATTACAGTTTGGTAAAGATATTGGGTGAAGAAGTGCAGTATGATTATGAGTGTGTTATTGAGTTTTTAAAAGAAGTTGGTGTTTTTAAAGAAATTTAGGTATTTTGCTTTTGTGTATATGTGTATAGTTTTTAGCTTTGGTTTTTTAGTATGTATATATGTATGGAAATGTGAGTAAATTTTTTTATTGCCTGTTTGTGTTCTAGTATGAAAGCCTCTGCCTCGGCAGTTTTTATTTAAATTTAATTTATTGTTTATTATACTACATGACCTATTTGGTCCCAGTTTGTGGCCTTTGGCCTAGACCTTGCATTTTATCTAATCCTTCAGGCCAGCCCTATGAGAGCTAAAAGTCAGCTCATTGGTCTGGTTAAACTATTTTATAATAATAATAATAATAATTTAGCTTTGGTGTTTAGTGTGTAAGTAGCAGCTTTGCGCTAGCTGTAGTACAATAACTGATGTAAAATTTTAAGTTTTTTATGATGTGTGTGTTGGTTTTCCCCAAATTGGTTGTCCAAATGGTTTCATTCGGCATCAATGATCATGATAGTCACGACGCCAGATAATTATTAATTATTCATCCATTCTCTCTCTCTCTCTCTCTCTCTCTCTCTCTCTCTCTCTCTCTCTCTCTCTCTCTCTCTCTCTCTCTCTCTCTCTCAATGAGTGGCAGCAGCAGCAGAAAGCAATGGAGAAATCTTGCTTGCCTTGCAGACATGCTGCAATATGATGACTTAGCAGGAAAGGAACTGGCATTTCTTATCTATGAGATCAATAACAACCCTAACCAAAAAGATGCAAAAATATTCAGATATAATGGAAAGATATGATCCTGTGGCGGGATCACAAGCTTAAAAAACAAGTGGGCAAAATCCCCCCCCACATAAACTTAACCAATCCAGCTGCCAAACTCCCCCTCAGTCACACTTTCCTCTTTACACAACGGAATACACGCAGGACAATTGACTTACCTACACAAAGAACAACAAAAATCACAAACACATGTACTCGCCCAACTGCAGATACTCAGAACTTGGCTGTGCTGTCCGCTGGGTGTAGGCTAGTCGAAACACAACCACCGTCAATAATCACAACACTAAACAACCAACCGAGAACCACCACCCCACAACAACTTAACAACCTGACAAATCATTGAGGAGACGAAGACCAACAGCTCAAAACAGCACAACAACCACACATCTCAACCCTGCACAACAACCCGCCAACACCAACACTGCCCCAACCGCCATTCACAGACACCAATATGCACAACCAACCTCTTTAACTTCACTACAACCAGACAGACACATGCACAACAACTTTACAAGACCAAAATCAATCAGGTAACACAACATCAACTGACCAACGGAAAAGTCTGCTGCCCAAACCAGCTGTACGATTTCAATGAATTCCTTACTTCTTATGACTCCCCTAACACACTACTGCCACTGATATACACAACAAAGCGCCACAACAGACACACGCTTACGACCACCATTCAATCACTCCCATTTATTCCTCCACCAATCTCTCTCTCTCTCTCTCTCTCTCTCTCTCTCTCTCTCTCTCTCTCTCTCTCTCACAACAGTCGGAGACATTGTCAAATATAAAATACCATGATTACTCCTCCATAATCCTTCAAACTGGAGCAAGTCTGCAGAAAATATTTTGAAAATAATTGAAGGAGTGCCAAATAAAATTCAAGTGGTCAAAAGACTTATAAAGAAAATTTACATGATGCAACACATTCCAACAAAGAAAAGGAATAAGGTGAATATAGTGAATATACTGATTGATGCAATAGGAAAACGAATGCCGAAACCATGTAATTTATGTAAGGTATGGTATAGCATTGTAAATCCTCAAAACCTGATCAGGAAATGCTATGCTTGCCACGTACTTACACATCCTCAATGTGCAGAAGTCCAGCAAAATACAAGTAAGGACACAAGAGTATTTTGCTCAACATGTCTCCCATAGATAGATGATAATGTTATTAAATTGAGATTTAAGGTGCAAATAGTAAAGAATGAAGAAGATGAGGAAGAGGAAGAAGAGGAAAATGGAAAAGAAGAAAATAAAACTGAAGTGATTAAAAAAAAAATGAAAACAAAGAACAGGACAAGAGCATGGATGCAGAGATACTCATAGATACTACATATGAGGCAATAAATCAGCAAACATACGATGAAATAATTTACGACATGACAACACAAAATAAAATCCCTAATAGGCTGTACCCATATCTTCATACCGATGGGAAAGAGCCAGAAAAAAAATTAAAAACACAGTCTGCACCCTTTTGAAAAGAGGGAATTGCAGATTCGGTGAAAGATGCTACTACAAATGTGCATACCTATACTCTGTTTTTTTCCATCTGTCCACCCGCCTGTGGTGTTTGTGTATGATAACACTGCGTCCCGGGCTTTAGATAGTTACACTATGTTTAAGGTTTAGGTAAATAAAAGGATATCTGGGTGTACATTTGCAAGTGAAAAGTTTTTTAATAATTTACTGTATGCGAATTACACCGTTAATATTCGAAATAGGATATTATTATTATTGTTGAATGTAAGCTGAATGTAACTATCTAAAGCCCGGGATGCAGTGTTACCATACGCAAACACCACCGGCGGGTGGACAGATGGAAAAAAAAACGAGTATAGAAGGCTATGAGGATGTATGCAGTGATGTATACATCCAAAAATATACAAAAACTTAAAAGAAGGAAAAGGATGCAAGTTCAACAAAAAATGTAGATATATGCACCCTGTAGCCATAAATAAAAATCAAATAAATAATAAAAATAAAAATGAAGCAAATAAAGAAAGGAACAAAGAACATGAGGTGAAGGAAAAAAACAAGCCATCACTGCGTAATGGAATGTCAGCATTGAGAATTCAAGCATCAGCACCCAGATACAGTACAAGGAACAAGCACTATATATAAGATGCCAGGGGATGGTGCAGGTATGGAGATAAATGCAGATTCATACACAAAATTAATAAATATTTAGATGGAAGATCAAATGTATTGGAAAAGTTGGCTTTTTTAATGTCAGAATTTTTGGAAATGAAAAAAAGATCAACATACCAGAACAGGAAAGAGACATGGGAAAATCCTTATTACCCATATTAAATGATGGGGATAACACACAAACCATCATAGTGATGAATGCACAGGGTTTAGTTACAAGTAACTCAAAAAGAAAAATAGAGTTCTTAAAAGAACTAACCCAAACAGAAAAAATAGATATAATGAATATAAGTGAAACCTGGTATTCCCAAGAGACTGGTAATGATGATCAGATAAAGGGGTTCCAGACTTATAGATCAGATATAAACAATAGGAATCAAGTGGGAACCATGATATATGGGAGAGACATAAATCAAGGAAAAATATATGAGAAATATAGTAACTCAGAATGTGAAGAATTAATAGCAGTAGAATTTGAATCTGAAAAATTAGTGAACATTGAAAGGATGACCACCAGAGGCACGGCAGTCGGCGTGGCGTGGGGCGTAGTAGTAGTAGTAGTTGCTGCCTCGGCCTGTGGGTCGGCTCTCAGATGGGGGATTTTGATGTAGGAGAATTTTAAATGGCAAGAAGTTCGTGGTAGTGGTCCTCACTCGCCCCAGATACCATACCGACACCCTTCTTTTATTTTGGTGAGCGAGTCAGTTATACTGACATCTTCTTGAATTTATTTCTCTGGTATTTGTTAGCTCATTTACCTTAGAAATAATGAACTTAAGGATTATTTCACGCAGCGACACGAACTGAGCCCAGAAATAGATTTTTCCTACGTCAACATCCTTTATATAGACCCCCTAATACTAAAGTTTGACAAAATAATAGAAAAATTAGATGATATATGTAGAAATCACAAAAACGATATATGTAGAAATCACAAAAACTGGACTATACGTATACGCCTATTCGGAGACTGACTCTCCTTTCGTAGATTGGAAAGAATGAATAGGAGATTGTGGTTGTATTTATACATATAAAAAAGAGAGTAATAATAGTGCAGAAGATAAAAGACAATTCGAAAAGCTACTAGATATGCTACTAGAACACATCATTCAACAAGTAAATCAACCTACCAGCAAGAAAGGATAATACTTTAGATCTAGTATTTGTGAACAAGGTGAATTATGTTAAGGAAAATAATAGTGTATAATATGAGTATTTCAGACCATACTGTCATAGAATTAACAATCCGTTCCAAAGCAAGTGAAAACAGAGATAAGCAAGAGATGAAAAAGTGGGAAGGATATGGAAAATACAATTTCTATAGTAAGAATATAAAATGGTCAGAAATGAATGAAGAATTAAACAAAGATTGGGAAAACATGTTCGTAAGTGATGATATACAGGTAAATATGGGTATATTATATAAAATATTAGAGAAAATAGTGGATAAGTTTATACCAAAGAAGAAAAGTAAACATCAGTCATGTATACCAAGAGACAGAAGAATCTTGTTTCAAAAACTCAGAAAGTGGAAAAAAGGTCTTGCAGAAGAAAGGAATGCATGGAAAGTGATGGAACTAAAAAGTAAGATAGAAAATGTAGAACAAAAGATTATACAATCAAAAGAAAATGAAAAATGGGACTTAGAAGAAAAGACACTAGAAAATATCAAGCAAAACCCCAAACTATTGTACTCATATGCAAAAAAGTTGAATAAAAGAAGAGTAGAAATAGGCCCTCTAAGAAATTAATTGAGTTTAACGAATGAAAAAAAGGAAATATGCAACAAAGCAGAAAGATGTAATAGAGAATTTACCCCTAGAATTGATATTGAAGATAATGATACAGAAATAAGAGATGAAAATAGTGAATATTTATCGGACATAGATATTAATGAAGCCAATATTGTGCAGGCTATTAATGAAATAAAAAATGGATCAGCAGCCGGACCAGATGGTGTCCCTGCCATTTTATTAAAGAAAGCAGTTCATTCTATTGCAAAGCTGCTCACAATATTATTAAGGCAAAGTGTAGTTACAGGCAAGATTTATGATGAACATAAAGTAGCATATATTACCCCTACTTTTAAAAGTGGATCAAGACTAGAGGCAAGTAATTATAGGCCTGAGTCTAAACATCACATATTATGAAAGTGTATGAAAGGTTAATGAAAAATATTATGAAACATTTAATGAAAAATAATTTATTTAATATAGGACAACATGGTTTTGTACCCGGAAAAAGTACACAAACCCAACTGTTAGTCCACCGTGAGAACATATATAAAAATGTGAAAAATGGAAAAGATACAGATGTGGTTTACATAGACTTTGCAAAAGCTTTTGACAAGGTAGACCATAATATATTAGCAAAGAAAATTAGAAAACATAATATAGTGGGCAAAGTAGGAAGATGGATAAAAGAATTTTTACAAAACAGAAAACAGATAGTAATTGCAAATGATGAGAAATTGGATGAAGCTAAGGTAATATCCTGTGTGCCACAAGGTACAGTGTTAGCTGCATTGCTGTTTGTTATTATGATTGCAGACATAGACAGTAATGTTAACAACTCGGTAGTGAGTAGTTTTGTCGATGACACGAGGATAAGAAGAGAAATTACTTGTGATGAAGATAGGAACGCTCTACAAAGAGACCTAAACAAAATATATGAATGGGCAGAGGTAAATAGGATGATATTCAACTCTGATAAATCTGAATCAATAAATTATGGAGATAAAGAAGGAATCCTATATGCATATAGGCGACCTAATAATGAAACAGTCACTAATAAGGAAGCAGTTAAAGACCTTGGTGTGATGTTGAATAGGAACATGTTATGCAATAATCAAATAGCAATACTATTGGCAAAATGCAAAGCAAAAATGGGAATGTTGTTACAGCACTACAAAACAAGAAAAGCCGAACACATGATTATGCTTTATAAACGTATGTACGTAGTCCACTTGAATATTGCAATATGATATGGTACTCACATTACCAAAAGGATTTTGACAAATAGAGATTGTACAAAGGTCCTTTACAGCTAGAATAAAAGAAGTTAAGGATCTTGACTACTGGGAAAGACTACAATTTTTAAAATTATATAATCTAGAAAGGAGAAGAGAATGCTACATGATAATACAGGCATGGAAATAGATAGAAGGAATTGCTGAAAACATCATGGAGCTAAAAATATCAGGAAGAGCAAGCAGAGATACATTAATAGTGCCCAAAACTATACCAGGATAACTAAGGAAAGCACACAGGTCATTAATCTACCACGCACCAGCATCAACAGTGCAGTGTGTATTCAGTGCGTTCCCAGCTCATCTGAGGAACATATCAGGAGTGAGCGTAGATGTGTTTAAGAATAAGCTCGACAAATATCTAAGCTGCATCCCAGACCATCCAAGATTGGAAGATGCAAAATATACCGGAAGATGCATTAGCAATTCTCTGGTAGACATTAGAGGTGCCTCACACTTAGGGACCTGGGGAAACCCGAACAAGCTGTAAGGTCTGCAAAACACATTACTTTTTCTTGTATTACTTAATGTAGTACAGTGGTCCCCCTGTATTTGCGGAGGATGTGCACCAACTCCCCACCCCCCTGAATAGTTAGAATCTGCAGATAGTTAGAACCCCCATAAAAATGCTGAAAACAGGCTATTTTGTTAGTTAAAAGCCAAGAAACCCCCACTAAAAATTTGTATACCTTGGTTTTTAATAGTTTTTTTAAAAAAAGTGCATTTTATGATGAAATGATTAAAAAAAAAAAAAAAACAGGAATTTCTGGACATTTCTCAGAAAAATATCGCAGATAGGTGAATTTCCCTTGAATAACGGGTAGATATGGTCCAGAGAGAAATCCTCGAATGTGAGTCCACAAATCCTGAGAACGCGAATACGGGGGGCCAACTGTAGTACAGTGGACCCCCGTGTTCGCGTTCTCCAGATTTGTGGACTCACACATTCGTGGATTTCTCTCAGGAACGTTTTCCCGCATTATTCGTGGAAAATTCGCATATTCGCAGTGTTTTTCTATGAGAAATATCCACAAATTCCTGGTTTTTTTTCAATTTCATCATAAAATGCACTTTTTGTAATAAAACTATTAAAAAACCTAGTATAAAAATTTTTAGTGGGTTTTTCTTGAGTTTTAACTAACAAGGATAGGCTGTTTTCAGTGGTTTTTATAGGGGTTGCAACTATTCAAGGGGGGGATCTGGTACGTATCCTCCCTGAATAAGGGGGGACCACTGTACTGTATTGTACTCTACTTCGAACGATACATTAATGTAGTGGTACACGTTTTTCAGTATGTACATGTGTACAGCACATGTGCATCATGTTAGGATAAATTATACACAAATGTATTTGCTTTTATTTTATTTATATTGCATTGGTTTTGTATACAGTACAGTTCTTTACACATCTTTTAAGTGTAAGTAGGTACAAGTACTGTTAAGTTCAAAAGTTTGTCAACAGTCTTTGGTCATCATTTTAACAGTACATAGATGGCGCTAGTCTTGCCATCACGAGGGTGAACTTAGAGTGGCTGTTCTTTGCTCTTCCTAGTTGAAATGGGTAGAGTAAAGAGAGGAGAAGCCTGGCTGGTTTAACATACAATAATTATGACATTTTGTCCACTCCTGTATGACAAATGCAATGATAATCAATCACCCATTTCTAGTGCTTTTATAGATTCACAGGATTGATAAATACAGTAGATAGATGTAGTGCTTCAAACAGTGTTTAATTATTTATTTGGGATTAGGTAAAACAAGTGAAATACTAAGGATTTTCTTGCCGCAGGTTAAATTTGGCATCTTCTAGTAAAATCAATTCTACTTAAATTGATTTATCATCTTAAGCCTATTAGGAAATCTCTTTAAATGTATAAATCTTTTTCTGTAGAACATATGATCACATCCATTTGTAAAGTGGTTATCATGATGTAGTTTTGCTTTAATGCTTTTCTAGGTTGTATCCTTTCGAGTTCTGTCATAGTGGTCTTCATTCATCACTGGTAACACTTATTCATTACTTAAATCTTTTCATTCTCACAAATGTGAAGATATGACCCAGTATTTAAATGGTATTTAAATCCCTTATGAAAGTGTAATTTTAGAAAAAATAATAATTCATCTTATGGAGATATGATTTGTATCTGGAATTTGTTTTACTTGCATACCAATATGCTTGTTTCAATGAATAGGTTACTTGGCCCATCCACATTGTCTTGCATTTGCCCAACAGGGAAAACAGTTGCCATGTCAGATTGGAGAATCAAAAATAGAAAATACTGAATGATGCTTAACAATAACTGTCATCATTTAAAGCACCTCAAAGCTAATATCATATTCAAAATAGAAAAAACTTGAAAAAATAATCAAATATAACATTTATCTATATAATGAAGTATTCCTGTAAAATGTCTGAAATTGATAATATATATAATTGTGCAATGCAGCTGTAAGAAAGAAACTTTATTTCTAATAGGTGATTCAGCCATTTCACCGAAAGGTGACCCAACTTTGGCCTATTTCATGCTGAATAGGCCAAAGTCTGGCCACAGAACACATTCCTGCACACGAAGTCACCCCCCCCCCCCCCCTTTCTCTCTCTCTCTTCTCTCTCTGTCTCTCTGGTCTCTCTCTCTCTCTCTCTCTCTCTCTCTCTGCCTCAGTCTTTCTGCTACCACTACAATTCCAACTCCTCCTCCTCCCCCTTCCCCTCCCCCTCTTAATCCTACTACTACTACTACTATTACTAATAGGGGTGCTGCTGCTACAGTACTAGAAATGACCATATAATATCAAAATAATGTCAAGAATAGAGAATATCAAAACTACATTCCTAGTACAAATCTCAGCAAAATTTAATAGGTTTAAAGTAGAATAGAATTTACTTAATGATGCCGTGTTTAACATTTGGCAAGAAACTCTAATATATTTTCTGAACCTCTATATCTATCTAGTGTATATATCAACCCAGCAAATCTTTCCAAGCACTAGAAATATGTGGAATGATTATCATTGCATTTGTCATACAGGAGTGGAGAAAATATAATTATTGTATGTGACACCAGGCTTCTCCTCCTCTAGCCATTTCAACTGGGAAAAGCAAAAAATAACCACTCCAAGTTCAACCTGGTGGTGGCGAGACTAGTACCATCTATGTACCGTTAAAATGATGACCAGAGAATGTAGAAGGACTTGTGGACTTGACTGTACATTCATATATTGTTAGAAGCTATTCATTTTGTAGACATATGACTTTGAATATGTAACTTAATACTTTAATTTGAATGATAAGCTATTAGATGCTTTACATGGAATTGCACTAGGCTGTAAGCTATGATTGTTAGCCCTGGGGTACTCAGTTGTGTAGTTCTTTGTTTCTTAGCGGATTTTGTTGCATAGCAGAAGGGGCAGACCCCTGTGTTACGGACAGAGATCCACTCAGGTTCTATACTATAAACAAAAAGGATTCAACACCAACAATTGAAACACGGGATACGATTATAGAAAGAAACTCAAACAGAACAGAGGGTTATTTACAAGCTTATTCACAAAGATAAATGCAGAATGGTTTCTCCTATTTACATGATAAAATTAAATCTGACTATATGTGAAAAGGGGGAAACAGTGCGGTAATGAAATACGTGCTGGCCAGCATTGCAGCTCTTGAGATCGGTTCTTCGAAGTGATAGCTTAACAATGGGGCAGTAAAAACTTCAAATGAGCTTCTTATCTTCACACTGCAGGAAGGAATGACTTAGTCTCGAAACTTGAAGGGTGGGTTACTTCTCAAAACCACTTGCAGGATGCTTCTTCACAGAAAGGGTTTACTCTGCGTCGGGACTTCTTTCTCTCTGACTACAAGCTACGGACTTTACTTTCTTATTTCCGTTTGCACTCTCTCTCTTGTGCATCCTCATCCTCTCTTATCCTTCGTCTAGTTGGAGAGTGCTGAGTAGGAAATGGAAGTGAGTTTTAGCTTGATGGAAAGGTGGTAAAAAAAAAAGTAGGATGGGAGTTACCTATAACATTTCAGGCACACAATATATATATACATGTGTGTAGCATCTGAATATATGGCAATATATATCAAACAAACATTAAGAAAGTATAATAGTATATATACATGTACACACCTACTCACACTTATACATATGTTCCCAAAGATGTGTATAGCTCCTATTGCAAACAGTGAAATAGAGGGTTTGCGCATCATGCAGATTTCTGTTGTTTTAACCATAGTGGAATTCTTTTCTCTGGGAGGTTGGTAGGACAACAGGAGATTCCCATGTGTCTATGTAGATTTGTTGTGTAATTCCTTTTTACCTGGGAGGTGGGTGGGACATTAGGAGATTCCCATGTGTCCCTGTGTTACTTAGGATGTGTCTGGTAATCTGTGTCGGTGTCAGCTCATTTTCAGTAAGGTTCGACCTGAGAGACTGTCTCTGGGCAGTCTAGTAGGTAGTGCTCGAGGGGCTGGATTGCTTCTTGGTCACAGTACTGACATGACCTGCCTTCATTACCTATCATTTGCCAGATGCACAAGTATCCTAGCCTTAGCCTGTGTGTGATGACTGAGAGTTTTCTGGTGGTTTGCTTTGTGATGTCATGAGGCCTGAAATTTGTGACATCCACGTACCACTTGGACGTCTGTGAATTTTGTAAATAGTGACGTCGTACTTCACTCTCTTCCTAGAGTTTGGCATAGCTTTTAGCCATTTCTTTTAGGTGTGTTATGGATGATTGCACTTTTATGCTTACTGTACTGCAGCTGAAGGCACTTTTTGCTAGGATGTTGGCTTCTTCATTTCCCTGGATTCCCACATGGCTGGGTATCCAGTTTAGGATGACTCTCTTGCCAGCAGCTTGATGTGACTTGGCTACTGATTTTATTGCTGTTATCAGTGTCACATTTTCTTTGGGATTTGTCACCTTGATTGCGAGTATTGCTCCTTTGGAGTCGATATGCACTGTTGTGTGCCCTTCTTTCAGATTGGAATTTTCTGAGGCTTTTAAAATTGCCATTAGTTCTGCTTGTAGTATGGAGACATTGTTGGATAGCCTCCAGCGTCCTTTGAAGTCTTGGGCGACCACTGCTGCTGCTGCTGTCGCTGGAGTTTCTGGATCAACTGAGCCATCTGTGTAATATGTGTTTTTAGCTGCTGTGCTCCTGATTGCTTCTTCTGCTGCAGTTTTCATCTGTGTTGCTGTGCACAGTGCTTTGTTTGCCAGTAGTATTATAAAGTTATACCGGATCGGGTCTTCGACCCAAGGAGGTGATTTTTGGTATCTCTCAGGTGGGACACCCTTTGTTATGTGTTTTACTGTGTCCTGCATATCCAGTTCTCTCAGGGTCTGGAGTATGCTGCCCACATAGGTTATGGGAGGATTTAGCTCTTTGTGCAGGTTTATGCACGCTTGCATTTTGTTTTTGAGTGGTTCATTTCTGTTGTTTATGATGGTTTTGCACAGAATGGCAGTATTTCTTTGGCCTATCCTGTGCGTGAGAGACTGTAGTCGTGTCTCTGCCCTCAAGAGACATATTCTTGTCCACATTGGGGCTCCAAGTATAAGTCTCATGGCATTGTTTTGGATGACCTCCAGCCTCTACTGTTGGTCCTTTCTAAGACTTGTCAGGATTGGTGCTGCATATTCTACTTGTGCTCTGATGGTATGTAAGTAGAACCTCCTCAGCCGATTGTACGTTGCACCTTCTTGTAGTAATGTAATTCTCTTTAGAGCATTTTGTTTTGGCATGGAGGAGCTGTATTTCCCTCTCAGTAGATAGTGTTTCAGTCATGCAGACTCCCAGATATGTGTAGTTATCCACCCAGTTTATGATGTTTCCCTTCAGTAGAAGGTTGGGTGGGTTTCGATCATGTGTTATTGCCATGGCTTTTGTCTTATTTCTGTTGATTTTGAGTCCCAGTTGTGTGCATTTGTCCTCAAGTTTTTACAAGGCTTCTTGCATTATTTGGAGTTGTCTTTGAGGGCTGGAGCTGACAATATAAACATCGTCAGCATATATGAAGACCTCTACTCCTTGTGGTAACTCTAGACAGGCTAGATTTTCCATAAGGACATTGAATAGGAAGGGGTTAAGAATGCCCCCTCGTGAAGTGCCACTTTCAAGAGAGTAGTATTCTGACATTCTGTCTTGGAACACTACTCTTGCTTCTCTGTCGTGCATGTATCCTTTTGTCCATGTAAGCAGGTTGCCTTTGATCCTCTTTTGGACTAAAGAGGAGAGGATGGTTGCTGCATTGGCCAGTTCATATGCTTTTTCCAGACCTAAAAAGACCACTATGGATTTCCTGCCATTTATGGCACATAGCACATCTGTGAGGCACTCATTGGTGTCTACTCCTTCCCTATAGGCATTGAGCCTATGGTGTAGGGTCCCTACTTTCCATAGTAGTCTGTTTAGGACCATTCTTTCAGCAACTTTTCCGTGCAGCTGATGAGGGATATCGGCCTATATGCGCCTGGCTCCTGTTGTTGCCATTTCTTTGGCCTGGTGTGCTCTGCATATGTCCTGTTTACCTGGAGGAGATGTACCTGTTTGGCAGGGTCGCCCATGTGCCTCAGCATGCTGTAGGTGATTGCATCTGCTCCAGGGGCTGTATCTTTTTTCCCCTTGCTGAGTGCACTGTTTAGTTCTTCCATAGTGAAGGGTGTGTCTGTGTCATCTGGCTTGTTGCAGTCAGCATTGATTTCTATCCACCTTGCAGGGGAAATCTCATTTATTTTTTCCCATGTTGTTTGGGGAAGGTTGGGGGATTTTGTCCTCTGTGCGAAGTTTCTGGCTATGTTATCAGCTTCTTCTTGTGGGTTGGGATGGATGCTTTGCTCTTTTCTTCCTTTCCCTGCAATTTTTGCAAGGAATCTCCAGATCTGGGTTACTGGAGTTTGTCTGCTGATGTTGGCACACCAATCATACCATGCCTGTTGTCTGATTTGTCTCTAATGGGAAAGGAAGGATAAAACACAGGAGTGCATCAGAGAAAAAGTAAAATCAGCATCATAGAATTAAGTATGGATATTTTAGAGTAATGAACTAGTTTTCTTGTGACCGTAAAAAAATTGTCATGCTCCACAAGTATACTCATAAGGGAAGGGTAGAGGAGGGACTCTCTCTCTCTCTCTCTCTCTCTCTCTCTCTCTCTCTCTCTCTCTCTCTCTCTCTCTCTCTCTCTCTCTCTCTCTCTCTCTCTCTCTCTCTCTCTCAACAAATTTAAGGTTTTTCATAATACGTACTTTCTTATAAAATTAGCAAAGATTTGGGATACCCCCCTTGGAGTTTACTCTGTTTATTTATGGAACTCCTGAATAATATTTATTTTCCTATTATACAGATAGAAATAATACATGCACTCATTCTTTGTAGTTACCTATTATGTTGAATTTTCCTTAATTCTAGATTGATGTCAGCCATTCAGAAATGTTTGGTAGCAGATCAAACCTACATAACATTAGCCAAAAGTCTGGTAGCATCAGCCTTTCCAGGAAAAATACTTAACCTCTTTGCTGCAATGTTGGTGCATCATATTAAGAACTATGCAAAGTAAGTTTTTTCATATTTATTGTATACTGCTCTTGGCACTTTCAAATTATCTCAATTTTTCTGATATTCCTTTGTTGTGAGTCTTCTTCTAAGATTTGTTTAATCAATTGCAGATGCATTATCCTCATACAATATTACTATATGGTTTTCAAGGCGATGTACTGTAAATAATTAAATGTACAATAAGAGTTTATTATATTATTCAATAGAATAAATACTTATACAGACCAGGTTTTCATTTTGATAAATATGTGTTCATGCTTTCCAGGTACTGTATGTTGAATCATTCTTCATATAGGACCAAAGAAAAGGAAAATGAAAATTTATTTCATATAGAATTGTGATGAAATGCAATATGACTAAATGTAAATAAAATGTTTTATGGATAAACTTTCGTAAATCTTAAAAATTAATTTAATGATAAAATAGAAGTGTTTTTTAAACATGTGATCACTAATGATTAAAGATTTTATAGTGATGTAGTATACTGTTCCAGGTACAATCTATCATCAGGTGCACCTGTCATTTGCTTCTGGATGCAAGTTATGATTTGTATACCAGATTGGGTACACAGTAATCCAGTCCTCTTTTTGTTAGATACTATATGCCATCATGCTTTTAGTGATGCTGCATGCTGGCAAGAAATCATGATTGGATTTTCAGAAGTCATGAAGGTAAGTATTGATGTTATTCTGTGTAGACTATGTTCTCGAAAGACATTCCTTATCAAGTAGTATGATTTTGTTGCCTTACCTCAGATTATTTTTATTTCATGCATTCAGCTAGGAACCAAGTTGCTAAATCAGTGTGATCCAAGGTAAAATGTGGTCAGAGGTTTAGTCCTTTGCATAGCCTGTCTCCAGCTACATCAAAACTTAGCCAAACCTTAAAATTTACATAGGCATACATACCCAGGAAAACTCTGTGTCTTTATTACAAAACCTTTAGAATCCACAGAAATAAAAGCAGTGATACTCATGCAAAAACAAAATCCTACCACTCCATCCCATGACTTATCATGACCTTATATAATCTACCCCTTCTCTTTTACTGTTTTCTCAGTTGTCAGAGCACCCTGTTATCTTTTGACTGTCTCCTGATTTGTGGCTGAGTTTTCTCTTTGTGCATGCCAGTTTGTGCAGGATATCCTGTGTTTTCCATTGCATACATTACCCTTTTGTGCTTGTATTTCTTCAGTAGCCAAGTGAATGAAGAATTAATATAGATTTGTGAGATTTTGAGGTATATGGCTGCTAGTGTGCTTTCTTTGTTCCTGGTGTGTGAACCACGTGGCCAACCTCCTTTTCCTGCACGGTGATGTGTGTATCTCACTAGTGTTGCAAGCCCTTGTGTCTAGGATTATGGATTCTGTGGAGGAAATAAGCCTTAATTCAGGTGTTGTGTTGATGAGGGTAGACCTTGCAGTAATTTACGGTTCTGATAGATGGAGATCTGCACTCAGTTTATTGTTTGTGTCCGTGGAGAAAATGTTTGAGAGAAACGCATGTGTTGATGTGAGGATGGTAGGCATCTCAGTGGGGTTTATATAAGGTGAGGAGGCATATGAACATTCATATTCCTCCAAAGAAGCCATGATGTGCCCTTCCCCTCTCCCTCCCATGATTCTGTCTTCCTTAAGGCGCCTTCCTTCAGTGACATCTCTTAAATCTAATGTCATTCCCTCGTTAACATTTGAGGAGGAACCTATGACAGAAGAAGGAGAGGGTAGAAACGACTTAGAGATGGTAGACATCCTTTGAGGAGGTTTGAGAATCCAATATGGCGGTCCACCTGAGTACCCCCGTGGATGATCAACCCCCCCCCCCCCCACCTTCCCCTGACATCAATTTGAGGGGGAAAGGGGGAACACTCTAGGCCTGTGAAGTGGTCGAGGCCCTTGCCTACTCCCTCCAGAGTAAGGGAGGGGGAGAAGAAAGTTTTCTTGCTAGTGAACGGAGAGCAGAGTGAGATTATTTGCACTCAGTTTCACTGCCACCCAGAATTGTCACGTCTTTCTTGCCTGTGTTGCTCTAACATCGCTCAGGAAGTCTGTACAGTTTGTCATCAGGAGAGTGACATACCAGTTCCGGTCTCTCCTCCACCTAGAGACAGTGCCCCAGAGTGTTCCAGCTGGTGTCCTGGGTACACATAAGGGCATCTGACAGAAGCAGTATCTCTATGATTGGCTAAACCTCCTAAAAGGCAGAGCAGGCTGTGTACATGATCCTGAGCCTGTGGCAGAAACTAGGTGGAGTAGTCAACCGGCCCAAGCCAAGTGGACCACCAAGAACATCAAATGCTTGGGTTTAATGTTGTACATGTCAAGGTAAGGGCCTTCCCATCACAGGAGAGCAAATCCAACCTGCTGGACATTTCCCACAGCTTTCCTGGTGAGACACCCCAGCTAACAAAGAAGTGTCAGATCCTCCTGGGCCAACTGAGAAGCTGTTCTGAGGGACAGAGAGCATTCCAGTCTCTCCAGAGGCGGATGAGAGACCTGGCAGCTACTGAAAGACCTGTCACAGCCAATAGAGGTGACCAAGAGAGTAAAAAAAAGATCTGATATAGTGCAGAGACCTGGTTCACCTGACATTTAGTAGTTCAAACAAAAAATACTATACCTTAAATTATCATACTAAAACAATTTATATCAATTCAAACAAAAGCACCCCAAACCATCATCCCAAAACACAGTAAGTCATGTTAGATTAGTACCCTTTTACAACTGTTACTCTTATGTACAGTGGACCCAGTGTATTCACGTTCTCCGGATTCGCAGACTCATCTATTCGCGGATTTTTCTGTGGAACCTATCTAAAACTTATTCGCAGGAGGACTCGCTATTTGCAGTTTTTTCTATGGAAGGTGTCTATGAAAATATTTGTGGGTCCCCCGCTATTCGTGGATGCGAATTTTTTCATAAAGAATTATTCTGTATTTTTATATTTTTACTGTATAATAATAACATTAAATATCACAATAATAATATTAAATCATAAGGGTAAGCCCTTGTGATGTTATAAATTAGTTGTGTAGTCGGATGAATGACGATGCATATAGACTGCACAGCTAATCACAGGAGTTACATCTCTGAGGGTGCCTCTTCACCTTCAGGAGGTGCTTCATCAGGGGTTTCAGGAAGCTGCATCATAACAAGATACTTGTAATTTTCACAAATGTGTTATGATAGGGCTTCATGGTATCATTAACAGTATTGATAAAATTTATGGCCCTTTCTTCATTCTTATCCCATGTCTTTACCATTGTCTGTATCTGCCTGGCTTTCTTGATCAATTTGTACAGATCAAGAAATGCATCTAAATCCTGGTCAATGGGTGGAATAGTAAAGAGGGCAGCAATTTCTTCTCCAAGAATCACCTCCCCGAGTATTTTACCCTGTTCATACTTTCTCAATCCAGGCGACTGCACTTTCAGTCACACCATAATGGGCTGCTACTTCTCCATGACTTTTGCCCTTTCTTAACATAACAATCCTGTCTACTTTCTCCTCATTTGTCATTAACTGTTAGGACCTCTGACACTTAGGCTCTTTGCCAGAAACCTTAGAAGCAGTCAATTTAGAGGACATTTTAGTGAGCGATTTCAAAGAATATTCATAGTCTGTAGTAGTATATACGTAAATGCAAAACATGCACAAAAATTGCCCATTGATATTCTGTTCATATTGCACATTTTATGATATGTTTTTGTTTTAAGGTGATGTATTATTTAAATATTATATGTACATACATAAAGTGTTTTAGGATGATACTATAAGTTAGCAGAGCATATCTAAAATACATAAGACAGTGGAAATAGCAGTGTACGTATGTTTCTGTCTGCAGTACGTACTTTACACATGCATTCTAAGTATATTTTCATGACTATGTAAATACATTTTTTATGATGAAAAAAGATTTAGTAATTTTCAAATATTATAGTTCTGTAACATGTTTATGTAAACAGCAAAATTTCAATGACATATATTTGATTTTTTTAAAAAGTATTATACCCAAGCCAGCTTTCTGCAGATAAACAATTTTCAAGACATAGTGATGTGCTTTTAGAGCATTACCCAGACGAAATTATATACCCGACATGCTATTGGCTGTCATCTGCAAAGCAGCCAATTCAGGAGCTACTTTCATTTTCCTTGGCACTCATTGGTGGTACACTTGGTGTTGATTGGTAAAAACCTGAGTCCCATCTCGCAAACATGGAATTATGGTTACCGCGCATCTCCTAGCTTGATTCCGTGAGCACGCAGCATCACTGCACAGTCAGCATCTGTGGACGTAGTACGTAAATCTCGAAACTGTGTTTTATGTATTGTCAAATATCTATGTGAATCATGCCATAAATGGCTCCTAAAAAGTGCCTTGCTCCTGCTAAGCCTTCTGGCAAAGAGCCTAAGAGAGAGAAGGCAATCATGAAGCTCAACAGGATTACGAAAGTTCTTGATATGTTAACCCTCTTACGCCGATTGGACGTATTAAACGTCGAGTCAAAATGTCTCCCGTATGCCGATTAGACGTATTATACGTCGACTCAAAAAAGTTTTTTTTTAATTCGCGGAAAAATACTTATAGGCCTACTAGCCGAAAACTTTTGAATCACGCGCCTTGGAGGATGCTGGTAGTTCATGGATCAAGGCATTGTTTTGTTTACAATCGTTACGCAGGCGCGCAAGCGCGAATTTCTTTCTTATCTCACTAAAAAGTATCAGTGACACATCTCAAAAATTATTTCGTCACTTTGACATAATTTTTGCATCATTTTAAATTATCAGTTACATGGAGTATTATATATGAAAATGTGCACAATTTCATGTAGAATACAACAAAAAAATACTCATGATTGTAGCTTTTATCAGTTTTGAAATATTTTGATATAAATAACAATAAGTGCCAAAATTTCAACCTTCGGTCAACTTTGACTCTACCAAAATGGTCGAAAAACGCAATTGTAAACTAAAACTCTTATATTCTAGTAATATTCAATCATTTGCCTTCATTTTGCAACAAATTGGATGTCTCTAGCACAATATTTCGATTTATGGTGAATTTATGAAAAAACTTTTTCCTTACGTCCTCGCGGTAACTCTTCCGATAAATTTTTTCGTGCGATTGTCGAAATGTTTGCACCATTTTAAATTTGCCGTTACATAAAGTTTTATATATGGAAATGTGCGCAATTCCATGCACAATACAACTAAAAACAACCCATGGTTGTAGCTTTTATCAGTTTTGAAATATTTTCATATAAATAATGATAAGTGCCAAAATTTCAACCTTCGGTCAACTTTGACTCTACTGAAATGGTCGAAAAACGCAATTATAAGCTAAAACTCTTATATTCTAGTAATATTCAATCATTTACCTTCATTTTGCAATGAATTTGAAGTCTCTAGCACAATATTTCGATTTATGGTGAATTTATGAAAAAAAAAAAATTTCCTTATGTCCGCGCGGTAACTCTTCCGAAAAAAAATCAGAAATTTTTTCGTGCGATTGTTTGCACCATTGAAAATTAGCCGTTACATAAAGTTTTATATATGAAAATGTGTGCATTTTTATTTAGAATACAACTAAAAATGATTGATGGTTGTAGCTTTTCTCTTTTTCGAAATATTTGCATATAAATCACGATAAATAGAAAAAAAACCACGTTTGGTCAACTTTAACTCTACTGAAATAGTCGAAAAATGCAATTGTAAGCTAAAACTCTTACCATCTAGTAATATACAGTCATTTATCTTCATTTTGAAACAAATTCGAAGTGTCTAGCACAATATTTAGATTTATGGTGAATTTTAAAAAAAACTTTCATTCCCTCCGTGCACCGATTCGTGGCCGCAAATCTCCGAAATGTGTACGTCGCATTCTCCTAATATTTGCTCCTTTTCTTATTAGGTGTTTTATAGAGTTTCATATATGAAAATGTGCGCAAATTTATGAAGAATACAAAAAAATATTTGAAGGTTGTAGCTTTTCTCATTTTTGCAATATTTGCATATAAAAAAATATATATGTGAAAATTTCGACATTCGGTCAACTTTAACTCATCCGAAATGGTCGAAAACTGTAATTCTAAGCTAAAACTCTTACAGTATTGTAACATTCAATCATTTTTCTTCATTTTGAAACAAATCGGAAGTCTCTAGAACAATATTTAGATTTGCGGTGAATTTTTGAAAAAAAACATTTGTTTACATCCGCGCGTTACGAATTCATGCATCATTTTGTGGTAATATTTTTTCTGTGTTGCTTTGATCGTTTTACAATGGTGTTATATATCAAAATGATTGCAATTTAGTGTCCAATACAACGAAAAAAAGTAACTTGGTAGCTTTAACCGTTTTTCGCACAGCACGATTTGAATACAATTATGTATGAATTTTTTTTTTGCTACCATATATTGCATTATTTATATATGATAATGATATTTTTTTCATTTCTGATGGTTGCATACTAAACTTCAGGCAACGACAAAAAAAAAGGGCCAAAAATGAACTCTTAATCTTGAAAACTAAGCGTGCTGTGATTTTTTGAAAAAATTATTTTTTCCGCTTCCACGCTCACTCCAAACCTGTCTCGGCATACGGGAGACGTTTTGGTTTTTAGGGCTTCGGCGTAAGAGGGTTAATGGAGGGCAAAGGTTTCACCACGGTTGGCCACCATTTCAATGTGAACAAGAGCACAGTGATATAAATAATGAAAATAGAAGGTGAAATAAGAATGAGTGCAAGCGTGACCTACTTTGGCACAGGTAAAACAGTGAACCAAACAAAAACTTCTTTCAGTTTTCTTCTGAAGATTGAAAAAGTAACCCACAAAATCACTGTGTAACATGTTTGCTTCTAAGTATTTACATTTAATTTTACTCCACACTCGAGTACTTTCAGGCCCTATCTGTGGCCCATTTTCAAGAGATGTTTGGGTTGTCAGCCTGGGTCAAGGCCCAGAGGTAAAACAGTGTCAACAGTGCGAGACAAAACAGTCATGAGAATGGTATTTGCGCTAGTGTACTGAATAAAGGACTGCCGAAAAAAGAAGGTACCCCTTGATTCCAACATCATTTGCAAGAAAATGCAACAACTCTCATCATCAGATATGATCAAAGGAAGGCGACTACGTAGAAGAAGAGGGGGGGGTGGCAATCTAGAGGCACAGGAAGGTGATGAAGAAGGGGCATTGGAATTCTTGGGCTTTGATGAACCAACTCCTGAAGAGGAAGACCATGAAGAGGAGGAAGAGCCACAACCGGGACCATCTTCAGCTCTTGAAGGTTTTCAGGCGAGGACAGGATGGTTACCCTCCTGATGTGTGGGAATGTGGCTGCCTCTATGCTGAAACCAGGCCACATTTACAGGGCTGCAAATCCCAGGACTCTCAAAAATAAGAACAAGGCATTACTGCCTGTGTTCTGGATGCACAATCCCAAGGCCTGCATCACCAAAGTCCTTACGGAGCACTGGTTCCATCAAAGCTTCATTCCTCAAGTTATGCAATACTTAAGCAACATGGGCATGGAGTTCAGTCTTGCTAATCATGGGCAATGCTCAAGGCCACCCTCAAGTTCCTCCCTCCCAACACCACCTCTCTTCTCCAGCTTATGGACCAGGGCATGATCCATGCCTTCAAGGCACTCTACACTGGGAACTCCCTCCAGCACCTTGTTGATGCAATGAACCACGACAGTGAATTTATGCTGAAGGAATATTGGCGTAAATTCACGATTGCCATGTTTCTGGACATCATCGACAGGTCACTGAAGGACATGGAGAAGCAGACCCTGAACACATGTTGGAGTAAATTGTGGCTGGATTGCGTGCCTAATTATCAGGGCTTCTCTCCAGAAGAAATACAGCATTCGGCCATCAATAAGGCAGACCAGTTGGTGAGGATCCTTAGTGGTGAAGGCTTTGAAGACATCACTGAGGATGAAGTCGGCACCCTCATTGATACCCACTCTGACCTTCTGACTGACCAGGACTTTGAAGAACTGACAAAGTCTGCTAAGGAGGAAGATGATTCGCCAGGTTCAGGAGAGGAGCAGGATCAGGTGGAGGCGGGCCTGACTTTGGAATGCCTGTCCCAAATTAAGAGGATGATAAATGATGTACAGAAGTTTATTTCAACATGGGATTCTTATAAAGATCACTCCTTGAAATTTTCAAATATCCTTGATAAGGCATTGGAGCCCTATAATCAAGCCCTCACCACCATGAAGAAGCAACGACAGCAGCTGCCAATCACGATGTTCATCTCTCATACAAAGAAGGACTCTCCAAAGCCTCCCAAGTCATCACAAGGAGTGCCTCTTGAATTACCCAAAGAAGTCCCTCTTGAATCACCTAAAGAAGCGCCTCTTGAATCACCCTCAGAGGAGATGTAACTCCTCCATTTTACTGTGCAGTCATATCTTCATCGTCATTCATTAAACTGCAGAGCAAATTGATCATCATCATCTTTAAACAACATTCATCAATGTTGAGTACCGTATTTACATAGGTTTTACTAGCATGTATGTATAAAATATATTTAATGTCCATATGTATTTTTCTCTCTTTGTGATTTACGTACACATACAAATGTTTCCCTTGTAAAAAGAAAACTGGACGTCTTGCATAGTAACTACATATGTGAAAGAAAATGTGCATGGCTGAATACTTATGGGGAACTGGATTATCACCACATGTACATAACTAAGTCATACAATACGTACATATATTTTTAACAATAAAATGTTAATGATTTACTTTGAAATATTATTTCAAAGATTAATACTCTAATAAGATAATAGTTTAATGTATACTTGATATAGGATGGTATTTTTAGGGATACCTTGGTGTTTGAACTTTCAAGATAGCAGATAGTATAAGCATTTTTAGAGGGGAGTTCTAACTATTCATGGATTTGAGCTATTCACGAGGGCTGGTATGCATTCCCCTCCAATACGGGGGTCCACTATATATATGCCCCCTAAAATGTTTATAACAATGATTTACTAATTTTAGAATGCAGGCAGTCCCAGGTCATTGGCAGGGTTCTGTTCTTGGCTTGGTGCTGATAAGCAAAAACCACCATTAACCGAAAATCAGTGATTTATGGCACTTAAGGCACTGATATCCAGTTAATGGCTCCAGTAACTAGTTAATGGTGCCAGTGCTGATAACCAGAACTTGGTGCGTTGTGGCAACATTAATTGCTGATCTTATGGCACTATACAGGCAAAAACTGGATCACCATTAACCCAGTCCGCCAATATCCGGGGACTGCCGGTATCAATATTAATGTAAACACAACAAAATATCTATAAAATGTTTAATAGAAATTAAATAAATCTGTCTTACAGAATGTTTGACAACTAATCCAGTTACCCCCGTACTGGGTACATAAGCATAACCATTTTCTCATAGTATGGGCAGTCCCTGGTTATCGGAGGACTCTGGTATCTGCGATGTGGTTTTATGGCACTGGTCTAGAGCCACAACATAGGCGATTTATGGCATCATAACGGGCCAAGCTCCAGTTATCAACACCTTATGGGTTCAATAATAGAGTTATGGCATCATAACATACCTATCAGAGGCACCATAATGGTACGTATGGCATCGATAACCAGTTACTGGTGTTATAAGCGCCATTATGGTGCCTTAAATCACTGAGTTTTGGTTAATGGTAGTTTATGCTTATCAGCACCCCCAGGAACGAAAGCCCTACCGATAACCGGAAACTACCTGTATTGACGTTGTCCCATTTTCCTTATATGACAGTCAACCCCTGCTATTCGCGGCCTTGCAATTTGCAGTCTCGCAGTTGACTGACTCACCTATTCATGGTATTTTTCACTGGGAAATATTCACTAATTACTGTATTTTCATATCATTATCATGACTAAATGCACTTTTTGTGATAAAAGTATTAAAATGCAGTGTTCCCCCTGTATTCGTAAGGGATGCGTACCAGCAACCCCCCCTCCACGCGAATAACTAGAATCTGCGAATAGTTGAAACCCCTATAAAAACACTTAAACTGCCTATTTTGTTAGTTGAAAACTCAAGAATAACCTACTTGAAATTTTTATACCTGGTTTTTTTTAAGGGATTTTGTATTTCACGGAGCGACACGGCTGAGCCCAGAAAATAGCTTTAACAAAAAAGTGCATTTTATGGTGAGTTTGATAAAATGAACCAGGGATTTGTGGATATTTCTCAGAAAAATACCGCTAATATGAGAATTTCCTGCGAATAATGGGTAAATATATCCCATAGAGATATCCGCGAATGCGTGAGTCCGCAAATGTCGAGAACACAAATACAGGGGGTCCACTTTACTTTGGTATAAGCATTATTAGAGTTTTTTGTGTTTCAACTATCAAAATAGCGAGTTCAAAATGTTTTCAGAGGAGTTTTAAGTATTTGCAGATTTTAGCTATTTGTGGGGGTTGTGGTACCCATCCTCCGTGAACACCAGTGGCCGATTGTAAGTTGATAAAAACAATTAAAATTATCACCAATTCACTTTTTTTTCCGTAGCGCATCACTGTTTATTCACTAATTAGTACCATAGTTTTTCGTTTTGTGTTCGTGATTGAGTACAGATTTTTATGAAAAAAATAATTTACAATGTACATTACATATATCCTGTTAAAATATATTCAGGTTGGGCCCCAGACTGAGCATAAGAGGTGTATGCATTCTCTCTCTCTCTCTCTCTCTCTCTCTCTCTCTCTCTCTCTTTTTAAGGGTAATAATGTAAGATGCATTACAGGTAGTCCTCGGTTATTGGCGATCCGGTTTTCTAGCACCACAAAATCAGCTATTTATTTATCAGCACCATAAGGTGTCGATAATTGAGTTATGGTGCCATAATATACTTAAATGAGGCACCATTAACCAGATAAAAGCACCATAAGCGCCATAAATCACCACGTTTCGGTTAATGGCAGTTTTCGCTTATCAGCACCTTGCTGAGAACAGAGCCCCCGCCACTAACCAAGGACTGCTTGTATTTGAAATAATATTACTGTAGTGTTTTTATGTGATAGAGTATGTTGCACAATATTTAAAATATTTGGTAGTTATTGTAATTTTATTTTCTAGTAAAAGCAGACTGGAAAATAAAGTTAAAATAATTAGGGAATTATTTTTAAGTATTGTGCAACATGCTCTGTCATCCAAAAACACTACTGTACTAATATCATTTCAAATACTGCATGTTACATTATCCTTGAGGGGCGTGCTGACTCCCAGTTTTTGAGGAATTATCGTTTTTATTGATGGATTTGGACTAGTTAATGTTTAAATAAATGTTTAAATAAATGTTTAAATAAAGATGTTCTGAATTATTATTACCAAAAAAAATTTTCGGTGGTTTTTTTCATATATTTGTTCACTGCATTTGCTGGCATTGAGCGAAAAATTGTCGCAAAATGTCTGTATGACCTTTTAGGTAGAATTGAGAAATATACTGTACTCTCCTACTAAAATATATGTTACGTTAAAAACTAGCTCTTTCTCTAAAAAAGAAAATCATATTGGAGTAAATATGTATATGTATCTCAATATCGACTTGCGATATGTTTGTATGACACTTACCAGTTCCTGATAAAGAAAGTTAAAAATTTACATTAGTATCCTGCTAAAACTAACCATTTTTTACAATTCACCATGGTCATTTGCTAAAGAAAATATAAAAGTAGATATACATATATCCATGTATCTATATTTTAAACTCACCAGAGTCATATCACAGATATAATATTTTGTACTATTTCCTGGCATATTTTTACTATGTATTTTCGGAAATATGAAATTATATAAGGGTAGGTAACGGTTTCCATCATAGCGTCGGGTTTCTTATTAAACATCCCCATATAGTTCTGCTCCAAGTGATACCATTGATCTTTGTGAAATTGTGGTACATTTCCTTTTCGGATTTTTGTACCATGTAGTGAAATCACACAATTCCATTGCCTTAAGCAAGAGAAGTACCACCCTTATGAGAGAGAAATTTCAATGATTGAATGTCATAAGTGGGCTACAAAGAGAGGTATACAAACAAACAGGAAGACTTACCTTGGATAGCAACGATGGCAGAACTCATAGACTAAGCACCATAGGCTAGGCTAGGTAGGTAGTATGCACTGTACGGGATAGGCACAAATATTGTTGCTTATAATAAAACATTGACTTCTCCTTGGATAGCAACAATGGCAGAACTCCCAAAATACTATAGGAAACCGCAATTTGCCGCTAAGTACCCGTCATGTCTCGATAACTTAGATTAACCAAAATGAAGCCTAAATTTGACAGCAAATTAATAACCCATAAAATATCCTTGTAAAACAGGGGTACATTTCATAGCCTGTTCATGCTTTATTAATGTGATGTCATTATGTCGGAGTAATAATAATAATAATAATAATAATAATAATAATAATAATAAATGCCTTTATTCCACAAAATTTTCAGTGGGTATTACAGAGCATACATAGCTTTCAATTGTACAATGGAATTGAAGTGTAGCTAGAAAATGAGTTCATATACAAATTATTGATATACATAAGTAAAAGTTCACTACAAAATAAGAGTGCATATAGTGAGTATTTAAACCATTATTACAGAGCATTAAATATATTTTGGTAGATTTGGTGGCAGGGATCTAATTTTACATATCTGAGTAACTATCCCATTCTCAACAGTAAGTTCATATCAATACAAGAATATATCTCTACTTCATGTATCCATCAAGTTTTTTTTAAATGGTGTCATTCTGTTTTCCTGCTGTATGATTTTTGGTAATTTGTTCCATTGACTTGGGCCTCGAACAGATAAAGCCCCATCAGCAGTCTTTGTCCTGGTTCTTGGTACCTGCAGTTTATGCACTATTTGTCTTGTGGTTCTTTCACGCGTGTGTCCAACCTGTGGGACTGATAATACCTCTGCCGGAGTGTGCCTATTTACTATCTTTAACATGAAGATGGCCTCATGATACTGCAGCATTTCGTTAACTTTAAGCCATTCTAATGTTTTAATGAAAGATGTAGCATGGTCATGTTTTTGTCCATAACCTACTGCTACTTTTGTGGCAAAGTTTTGTACTTTTTGTAATTTATTTCTTATGCTGGCAGTACAGCCACCCCAGATTAATGAACAGTATGAGAAAAGACTTATGACTAATGCTTCAACAACAATTTTTCTAGTCAGATCATTGAACATATCTATTTCTCGTTAAAAAGAAAAGTTAAACCATTTTCTTTTGTACAGATGTAGTCCACATGCTTTTTTGAAAGAGGTGACAATCAGAGATGACAATCTAAGAATACACCGAGATCCTATGCAGTCAATGAAGGCTCTAGATCCAATAAAGATGAATTGAGTTTTGTCTGGTTTTACCTTTAAACCAATTTCAGACAAGTCTTATTTACACGCTCCATTGTTGTTTCCATTCTTTGTACAAGAGAGTCTAAGTGTTCAATTTCATGTGAAAGGAGGAACTGTGCATCATCTGCAAATTGTACTAGGGTACTGTTGCCGGACACATCTATCTGAAGGTCATCTATCTGAAGGTCGTCCATCTTTTGTAATAATATTGAGTACGAGAGACTGTCAAAAGCTTTCAAAAGATCACAAAGGACTAGCAGAGATACTTTGCCTTTATGTATGTTTTGATAGAAATGTTCTGTTATTTTGATTAATTCAGTTTGCATTGATAGGCCTTTCCTAAAACCATGCTGAGATTCTGAGAAAAGATTATGCCTTGACAAGAATTCATACAGCTGAGTAACCACTACCTTCTCTAGTACTTCTGAGAGGACCGACAGTATCTAGATGACAATGGTAATACCCATTGGAAGTAGATCTCCATAAATTTATTCCTTTAAAATTGGAAAGAATCCTGATATTAAAGATAACTGGAGGACAATAGATATCACAGAACCCTGTAGTTTGATTGTAAAATGCTACCAAGAAAATATTGCCCTTTAATAAACAACAAGGTTCATAAGTCAAGCATGACTGGGAACTACAGATTATGAGCATCATAAGTCAAGGTTAACTGGGAACTACAAATGATGAGAAGACTGCAGAATGTTTTGGGAGGAAAAAAAACTGTCTGAAACTGACAACAGCACACAAGTAATATTTCATTTAATTTACTACGTTTATAAATAAAGTAGCTGCAATTCTTAAATCCAGTTTTCTTTTGTAAATTAAGTTCCATTCAGCAACTAAAGACAGTGATCATATTGGTAAAATGAAATCAGCTGTTTATTTTAAGAATGAAAACAAAACCAAAATGCAAATAACTTTGCTTTGTTCATATTATGATTTAATAATATGGTAATAATATGTGCAATATGATTGGATACAGTAAAACAAGAGTTTTATTAAAATCATTATTCTCAATACACAACTATTATTTGACTTGCTAATGGATATCTGTCAGTGTGACAACCTAACTGGGGCAACGGAGTCTCTCTCTCTCTCTCTCCTCTTCTCTTTTCTCTTCTCTCTCTCTCGTCGTCATCCTCTCTCTCCCCCTCCCTCCTCATCCTCTTCCTCTTCTCCTCCTCTCTCTCCTCCCCTCCTCTATACCCTACCTAATGATTTCTCTGTCCTCCACTAAGATATTCGGGGTTTTTTAATTATGGATGAAGCGATTGTAAACCTGTACGGACATAGTTAACAACCAAATGAGAAATGGCCGATTGCTAACATCATTTGCCGTAACTGTAAAAACAAAATAATGGAGCAGGCAAAATTGATGTCCAGAACTGGATACAACCATTTGTTAATTTACAAGAAAAGGTATCTCCAAATTACATCTCTTCTACCAGCCAAGTAATGGTAATAAAGATATCGATAGTACCCAATCAGCCGAGATTTTGAGAATGGAAATTATCAAATGCAAATGGTGTATGATGACAATGCTTTATTCTGTAGTATACATTTACCTTTTTCAAATGATCATTTTCTCCAGAAAATATTTAGTCTTATTGAGCTTTTTAGTATTTAGAATTACGGATAGAGATCATACACCTGTAACAAAATGAGAGCTCGCTCATCCTAACTTCTAATTATGGTAATTATCCATGGTAATTACAGTGGTACCTCAGGATACGATATTAATCCATTCCGCGGCGGCCTTTGTAACCTGAGCTTTTCGAATCTTGAATCGCATTTTACATGTAAATTGCCTAATTCGTTCCAAGCCTTACAAAAGGGATTTTGACGTAGGAAAAATCTATTTCTGGGTGATTGGCTCGTGTCGCCCTATGAAATATCCTTAAGATCATTATTTCTAGGTAAAATTAATCTAAAATTACCAGAGAAAAATAAAATTAAGAAAATGTCAGTAAAACTGACTCGCTCACTCTATAAAAGAAGTGTCGGTATGGGAATATAGGCGAGTGGGATCACTACCACGAGTCATTCACCATTAAGACCTTCCAACATAAAATCCCCACCAGAGAGAGCTGATACTAAAGGGTGATGCGGCCGCTACTACTACTACTACCGACGCCACGGACAGCAGCGCCCCTAGCGGTCATCCTTAATCTATGAACATCTTGTCCTGTAGGGTGGGTAAAAGAAAACAGGGTGGGTTTCATAGGGCGACACGAGCCAATCACCCAGAAATAGATTTTTCCTACGTCAAAATCCCTTTTCTGGGCTCAGCTCGTGTCGGCCTATGAAATAGTACCAGAGAAACAGACAAGATGGGAATAAGGACAAATGAAACCCAATAGTAAAAAAGAGTTATATAATATAAGTGAATCAGGGACATTACAGTATACAAACAAAAGTACTTAAAGCTAACTTATCCTAAACAATGGCATGGTAAAGAAAGCAATCAATATAAAGTACTTGAAATTAACTTATATTAGACATGGTGATACATAATAGTGTAATGGCAAAAATAATATAGAATGATTCACTTAATCAAGATATTTACAAAATATACAAACTCATAGTGTTCTACCCTAGCATAAAAATAAGGGTAGAAACACTGAAGTACATTATATGTACATAACGTGGATGTCCCTAGCAAAAAAATAAGGGACAATCACCAATATGATTCTAGCGGCTAAGGCTAGAGTATCCCGAGTAGCATGGCAATAGGGTGAGGCATGTTGGACGAGGTAGGTAGAAAGGAGACCTGGATCTATACTACAACTACTGTGCAGTATCAGGAGAAACAATGTTTCCCGCTGCTACTGCAGAAAATTTTAAAGATTCCAAGGACTTCAGGTAATGACGTTTAAAGACTGTCGGTGATTTCCATCCAGTATACTTTTTAAGATCCTCAAAGTTCATATGTTGGAAGTAATTAATTGAGGTGGCTACTCCTCTGATGTCATGTGCTTTTGGAAATGAATCAGGGTTGGCTTGTTTAATGAAGTAAAGGATCTGTTGTCTGATTCCTTTCACTGATAAAGTGCCACCTTTTTCTCTCATAAAGAGAGAACCTGAGGATCTAGAGGATGTACGAGATAGAAAGGCTCTTAAAGTAGATACTGGGCAGAGAGAAGGATCTTGCGGAAGTGGGATGACTTTCCAAGGAGCCCACCTTGCAAGAGGATCCTCATTTTTTGCTAAAAAGCTACAATCCGGGGAAAGTAGAACTTCTCCTGAGGGGAGAAATTCCACATGACCCGCATCTCTGGATAAAGCCGACAGTTCTGAAATTCTGGCTCCTGAAGCCAGGCTTAACAAAAATAACGTCTTTCTAAGGAGCATCATGAATATGCAAGACGAGTTGTATCAGTATCTGAGGCTAGTTTGAGGACATCATTTAAGAACCATGAAACTGCAGTAGGCCTTTGAGAAGGTCTGAGTCTAGCACAGGCTTTGGGAATAGACGTAAAGTAAGATTCTGTTAGGTCTATTTGGAAACCCAACTGAAAGATTTTCTTCAAAGCCGATTTATTAGTAGTAATAGTGCTAGCTGCAAACCTTTTTCAAGGACCTGAAAAAGGATATAGCTAAATTAACTGTCATGGTTGTAGTGTTTGATTCATTCAGGAAGGATGCTAATTTTTTAACAGCTGAGTCATATTGCCTAATAGTTGACTCTCTTTTGTCTGATTCTAGAAAGAGGATGTTTTGTGGATCAATATTAGCATCTTTTTTAGCCGCAAACTTCATGAAGTCCATAAAGTTAGGGTCTGGAGAATTCCTGAGGAAGCGAACACAATCCTCATTTGTACTGATTGCGACAACTTGGGATTGGGAATCCGTTGAGGTCGGAGACCTAATTCCAGAAGCAGCGGATACCAGTTGCTTTTTGGCCAGTCTGGAGCAATCAGAGCTACTAGTCCCTTGAAAGTCCTCAGCTTGCTCAAGACTTTCAAAAGAAGATTCACTGGAGGAAAAATATAGATTTTCCTCCATTGATTCCAATCTAACGACAGGGCGTCCGTGGCATAGGCCAGAGGGTCCAGGTTGGGGGCCACATAGCAAGGGAGCTTGTGGTTCGCTTGTGAGGCGAAGAGATCTACTTGTAGGCCTGGGACTCTCCGGCATATCCACTGGAATGACCTGTCGTCTAGGGACCATTCTGATTCCAGAGGGACTGACCGGGACAAAGCGTCTGCTATCACATTTCTTACCCCTGCCAGGTGAGTGGCGGACAGATGCCATCTGTGTTTGTCTGCTAGCGCAAAGATGGCTATCATGACATGATTCACGTGTTTGGATTTGGACCCTCCTCTGTTGATGCAATGTACTACCACTGCACTGTCCAAAACTAGTCTTAGATGAGACTTCTTCGGGGGAAGGAGTCTCTTCAGGGTAAGAAATACTGCCATTGCTTCCAGGACGTTTATGTGGAGCTGGCGGAACTGAACTGACCAAGTCCCCTGAACTTGTTTGAATTGAGAATATCCCCCCCAACCGGACAGGGAGGCATCGGTGTGAATGGTTAACACTGGAAGGGGATATTGAAGGGGTACTAATTTGGCAAGATTCTTCACTTTTGTCCATGGACGGAGCTGATTGCGAAGGATCTGTGGAATTACTGACAACTTGTCTCGAGATTTGACGTTTGCTCTCGATCGCCAAACTCGATTTATATCTTTCAGCCTTGCTTTCAGGAGGATGTCTGTCACTGAGGCAAACTGAAGAGAACCCAGGATTCTTTCCTGGTTTCTCCTTGATGTTTGTTTGCATTTGAGAAATTGTTTCACAGACTTGGCTATTTCTTTTCTTTTGACCACTGGAATTGACAGATTGTGGGAAGACAAATCCCATTGGATTCCTAGCCACTGAAAACGAGACTCCGGAGTGAGTCTGGATTTCGTTTTGTTTATCTGGAACCCCAGATGTTCCAGAAATTGAACTACCTTCTTCGTGGCTTTGAGACATTCCTCGACCGTTGGTGCCCAGATCAACCAATAGTCGAGTATGCTGCTACCATTATCCCCTGAGTTCTCAACTGTTTGAACTACCACTACTGCTATTTTCGTGAATACCCTGGGGCTACATTCAGACCGAAGGGCATCACTTTGAATGAGAATGTCTGATTTCCTAGTTTGAAGCCTAGGAATGGACGGAAGTGTCTGGCTATAGGGATATGATAGTATGCGTCTGTAAGATCGATAGAGGTTGTGACGGCCCCACGGGGAAGTAAGGTCCGTACCTGCGAGATGGTGAGCATTTTGAACTTGTCGCAACGAATGAAAGAGTTTAGCTTTGACAAGTCTCAGATTCTTGAAATTTTAGATGCTTGACTCTCGCAATAGCTCCTTTCTGAAGGAGTTCCTCCGCATAATCTGTCAATTCCTTTGATGGTACTTGATAGAATGATTTGATTGGAGGAGGATCTTTGATCCAACTCCAACCCAATCCTTTGGAAACGATGCTCTGTGCCCATTTGCTGAACCCCCACCTGTGACGGAAGAGGAACAGCCTCCCTCCTACCTGGGGAGCCTCACTGTTGTTGAGCGGGTTGACCTCCACGCCCTCCTCTGAAGTGCTTGCCTCTTGCAGCTCTTCCTGTGCCACGCTGGCGAAAGTGGCCCCTCGCCCTGCTACCCCTAGAGAACCTGTTAAAGGTTGGGTAGGCCTGGCTTTCATACATTGAATTGAAGGCCGGCGAGACTGCATAAGAGGTGGAAGGTTGACTTTGAGGAGACAACAGGAGAATGGGCTGTGTCTGCTTCGAGGTTGACGGCTGTCCCTGTTGTGTAACTGGGACGGCCTGAACGAAATGCTGTTGCTGCTGTTGTTTCTGGTAAGGTTGGAACCTTCTACCTGTCTTCTTTAGTTTCTTACCAGCAGCAGGGGCGGTCTCTTGTTTCCTCTTGGAAGAGATGCCCCATCTGGCTCTAAGGCTCTGGTTAAGCCTAGCAGCCTCGTGGTGCACCTCATTCACAGAGGCCTCTGGGAAGAGGTCCGCACCCCACATGCTGGAAGCTAAGAGTCTATTAGGCTCATGCCTGATAGTTGCCTCCTGCAAGACATGCTTTCGGCAGTTCCTTCTGGCTAGGAAGAAGTCAAAAGCATCGGCTTGGACCGTCTGGAGCTGGGATTTAGCCAGTATCTTGAACAACGGTTCTGTAGCGTAAGACAGGGCAGCCATCTCCGTAATGATAAGGGAGTTAAGAGACCTCCCAAATCTTGTACGGGCATCAAACTCTGCCTGAATAAGGGTATCAGGCAGTCTTGGAAGCTTCTCGCCAAACTGATCCATTGCGCAGTCTGGCTTCAGCTTATCTACTGAGAAAGTGGCAGGTAAGTTCTCCCACAATTCTCCAAAGGCCGGGAAGAGCGGAGATGTAGATTCCGCTTCCCTCAACTGTGGCATGGGCTCGTCCTTGAGGACTGCCTGAAGAGTCGCTTCTACTACCTTGGTAGCGAACGGAAGAGAAGCCTCCTCCTCCGTAGCGAAGATAGTAAATGGACTCTTGAATGCCTGGAGTTTGGTGTTGGTACATTCCCAATCCTCTAGGCAGTGAACCCATTCCTGCTGTGCATGATCCCTACTATACAGCACAGTCTCTCGGGAGATCTTATCCTCTCTATTGAGAGCAGTGACGGTCAGCCTAGCATACCCAATGAAAGGCTGAGTCAGTCCGGGAGGGTAGAACTCGAATCCTCAATCCTTCGAGTTCCACACTCCGGGATAGAAATCATGCCGTCCTTGAAGGGGGCATAAGCGGCCACTCTCCATGGGTTATCCATAGAGAAGGCTGGTAGGGATTCATAAGGAGGTAACTGTAAGAGACCAGTACCTGCTACAGGGGAGCTTGGCTGAGGAGCCTGGTTGAGGCCAGCAAAGCGGTCGTCGTGCTCTCGTAACTCGGTTAGAGAGATCTTGGATAGACTGACCAGACTGGTTAATCGTGTTTGACAGCTGTGCAAACATCTGCTCAAACTTGGAGCCAAGAGAGCCAACCATCTCCCACTTGCTGCATCACTACTGCTGAGTGGTGGGATCAAAAGAGCTCGGACCCTCCACCCCAACAGGAGTTACCGGAGTAGATCCGGTAGATGCCGGAGAAGGCGTTGGCTCGCCGGAGCGCGAGCCTTCTCCTTAGAAGCCTTGCTTCTAGAGCTCTTTGAATAGGAAGAGCTAGGCTTCGCTTTCACCGCGTCTGCGTAGGAAGTCGTAGACTTCCTAGCTGAAGAAGACGACGACTTCTTAGAAGTCGTGTTATGTAGGGTCTTCTGTTCTCTCTGTCCCTTCACCTTCGGGGGTACAGAGAGAGCGGGAGAGCGAGCAGGGATCTCAGATCCCGTGAAGCCTTGGAATGAAGAGGAAGAAGGGACAGGGGAAGAAGATCCAGGAGCACCCAAGGAAAGACCTTGGGCGCCCGACACACCTACCTCAACCAACAAATCCTCTGCCCCTACCGCCATAGGTTCAATATTCAGGTCCAGGTTGGCCACATCTGGGACCGGCTCCTGCGTAGAGACGGACCCGAACGCCTGCTGCACCTCCTGCTGAATAGAGGCTATGAGTGGGGCTGCCGAGATGGGGTCCACATATCCCGTCGCCTTGCCTCCGGGGAAGATCTGGACGGCCAGCTTCTTATCGAGCATATAAGGCTGGCCCTTGGCGGCGTTCTTCCCGAAGCCGCCCACCCAAGCCTTCAGGGTTGCCAGGGCGACTTCCTTCACGGCGGCAGCCTGGAAGAGAAGGCGATATGAAGCTTCTAGCGGCGGAGATACGGTTTAAAGAAGCTTAAAACTAAGGGTTAGTGGATGAAAAAGACGAAGAAAAGTCCAGGAGTAAACTTACCCCACCCAAAAGCTGACTCACGAGGTCATAGCAGATGGTGCAAGCCTCCGGGTGCCAAACAATCAGTCCATTGTGGTTGGTGGCACACGGGGCGTGGGTCCTACACTCTTCATGGGCGCAGGGGTCGTACAACGTCGCGTTGCAACCTGGGACCTGGCAGTTGGTAGCCTGTAAGTGGAGAGATACATGAGTATCAGGTGCACACTTACAGCCTAACAAATACTCCGCTGCATGCCGGAGCATGTAAGTTAGATTAAACCAGAGCCCCGCCGTAATACATGTGGTAACTAGGCGGTTGGAGGTAGTCTGAGGCTACGCCGGAGACAGGAAAAAGATTCCAACCAGGAGTGGTGAGGAGCCATGAAACCACGACGGAGATAGTACATAAAATAAATTAAAACTAAAATTCACCGTAACAGTAAGGGTATATCCGTATATAATGAGTATAAAAAACTTTTCGTCATACTAGAGGAGTGCCCGGGTAAGGAGCGAGCTCTCCTCCGGTAGCGAAAAACAGGATATAGTAGGCAAGCAACAGACCACTAGTAATTTCCCACCAGCCCACTGGCGGAGCCAGGCGGACCTATAACCGAAGGGGCCCCCGGCTTCAGCGTAGGCTCCGTCCGTTAAAGTAGGGAAGGGTGGGACTGAGGCAATGGGGGGGTGGGGGGGGGGTCCCGGCATAAACACGGCGGAAGAGAGAGAGGGGGGGTGCCTACCCCCCCTGTCGCTACTACTACCCGCTCGGTAACCCGGTACCCGAGACAAGTGGTCGCCCTAAACCCCAGCTGGAACTGGAATGGAGCTCAAGGCCTCCTCAGAGGGAGAGGGAGGTAGGCTACTGTGGTTGTCATGACAACCAAGGAGATCCACCAGACCCCTCCCTATTCCTGGTAGGGAGGGAAGGGGAAGGGTAAGGTGCTAAGGGACACGTGATCGCAGGTGGCCTAAGCCGCGATAGCAACACAACCACTGAGGGGCCACGTGAACCAGTCTGTACCAACACATGGCACAAGCACCTAGGCTAGCCTAACGCCCTAAATAACACTGATAATACATCGTAAAGGAGGAAAAGACACTTTTAGTAAAAGAGAAAGAAGCCCAGGAGGAGGCAAGCTGATCCGAAGAACAGTTGACTACTCGGAGCCAGCGGTAGCCGATGAAGAGCAAGAGCTGGGATGCTGGGCCAGAAAACACAGTATAGCCCTAAATACCAAACTAAGAGAAAATGGTAAAAAGGGCTGTGTCCTAGCTATAAAAACGATGTAATAATACGATGAACGTAAAAATAAAAAGCCCATAAGCATAAGATGTCCCAGTATGGGAGACCGGGAAATCTTAAACACGAGGCGGCACACGGCCGCCACGAGTCAACCGGGAGACCGTATATGACCTATAAAAAGGAAAATACTGGTCCCTGGAAGACTAAAATACTAGGAAATACTACTTATGAGGCACTTAACTTAGCCGAAGCAATTGCAGCACGTTCCATGGTAATGGTTGAAAGTAATCTGTGAAAAAACAACACAAGGGAAAAATGCACCTAGCGCTGTAAAGCTAATGATTAAGGATGACCGCTAGGGGCGCTGCTGTCCGTGGCGTCGGTAGTAGTAGTAGTAGCGGCCGCATCACCCTTTAGTATCAGCTCTCTCTGGTGGGGATTTTATGTTGGAAGGTCTAAATGGTGAATGACTCGTGGTAGTGATCCCACTCGCCTATATTCCCATACCGACACTTCTTTTATAGAGTGAGCGAGTCAATTTTACTGACATTTTCTTAATTTTATTTTTCTCTGGTAATTTTAGATTAATTTTACCTAGAAATAATGATCTTAAGGATATTTCATAGGCCGACATGAGCTGAGCCCAGAAAAGGGATTTTGACGAAGGAAAAATCTATTTCTGGGGGAAGGCCTGTGTCGCCCGGTGAAAAATCCCTGTAGCTCATTTTTCAAGTATAAATATATCCTAAATATACCAGAGAAAAAACTAGCATGGTATGCTGAAGTTACTACCCTCAGCGCGAGCACCCAAAGGGTGTCAATATAAGTAAAGGGGCGAAGTGGAAGCCACTACTCACAGGCCTTCTGCCAATTAGAGGATTCCTTTCCAAATTCCCACTCTTAGAGAGAGCCGTTGCAACGGCCACTCCTCCCTCCTCACTACCCGACTCGTGTGTCATCTAGCATTCCTGGACTAGACACTCTAGCTTGGATTGGTTAAGGGTGGGAAATTTAATTAGACGGGATGGGTTCACCGGGCGACACAGGTCTTCCCCCAGAAATAGATTTTTCCTTCGTCAAAATCCCTTTTCTGGGTTCGACCTGTGTTTGCCGGTGAAAAAGCATCAGAGAATTCCCATCCAATCTTACCAGATACCAAACCAGAGTATAAAGAAGGAGTTAATGAAACCTAAGGTTCATTTAAAAATTAAGTTTACTTATTTGCTAATTCCACTAGGACTTAAACTATGACTTAGAACTAGTAACAATATGACAATATAATAGACTCAAGAATGGTATCCAGAGCAAAAACTAGGGCATTTACAGATAGGTCCATAAAACAATTATGGCCTCAACATTATGTATACATGGTCCAGTGGCCAGATGACGACTAAACCCTTTCGACCAGGAGGAGAGAGGTTCAGTGGGGAATATGAGCGAGGCAGGCAGGAAGGAGAGAGTATTTAAGGAAAAAGGTGACAGTCTAAGGAAAGGATTTGACGAGGTTCATCAATCAGGGGAGACTATGCTCCCTGCAGCAACTGCTGGGAATTTAAGGGCCTCTAGATTCTTGAGATAGTGGCGCTTAAAGCTGCTGAAGGTTTACAACCCGTATATTTCTTCAGGTCTTCTGAATTCATATTGTGAAAGAAATTAATAGAGGTAGCCACTGCTCGGATGTCATGGACGTGTGGAACTGAATCCGGGTTGGCCTGTTTAATAAAGTAGAGTATTTGTTGTCTAATACCTCTAAGAGAAATCGTACCACCTTTCTCTTTAATGCAAAGGGGGCCCTGAAGATTTTCCAGAAGTTCTGGCTAAGAAGGATTTAAGGGTAGCGACAGGGCACAATGATGTGTCCTGTGCTAAGGGTATGATTTTCCTTGGAGTCCACCTGTTTTGTGGGTCCTTATTCTTAGCTAAGAACCTCCGGTCTGGGGATAGTAATACTAGCCCCGACGGGAGGATTCTATATGGTCTGGATTCCTAGAGAGAGCCAAAAGTTCAGATATTCTGGCACCTGAGGCCATGGCCATCAGGAATAAAGTTTTCCTAAACAGGGTTATATAAGAGCATGGCTCATTATTAGTGTCTGAGGCTAACTTAAGTACGTCATTCAAAAAACCAAGAGACCGTATGAGGGTGGTCTATTGGTCTCAGGCGGGCACATGCTCGTGGAATTGAGGTGAAGTATGAATCTGACAAGTTCATATTAAAGCCAATCTGGAAAATCCTCCTTAAGGCTGACTTGATTGTTGTAATGGTATTAGCAGCCAGGCCTTTCTCAAATAGAGTTCTAAAGAACGAGATTGCCAGATTCGTAGTCATTTCATGAGCAGCTGAGTCTTTTAGAAATTTGGCCAATTTCTTTACTGCTGAATCATATTGTCTGAGCGTTGGCTCTCTTTTATCTGATTCTATGATTAAGATATTTAGTGGGTTAATACTAGCATCCTTTTGAGCTGAAAACTTCATGAAGTCTATAAAGTTAGGCCATTCAGAATTCTCGAGGAAGCTAACACAATCTTGAGTTTGTACTGTCTGTGTCAGCCCTGGACGGGGGATCCGACTGGGTCGGAGCTTCAATTCTAGAAGAAGCGGAAACCAGTTGCTCTTTGGCCAGTTGGGTGCCACTAGTGCTACTTGTCCTGTGAAAGATCTTAGCTTGTGCAGGACCTTCATCAGAAGATTCACCGGTGGAAATAGGTCAATCTTCTGCCAATAGTTCCAATTTATGGACATTGCATCTGTGGTGTAAGTTAGAGGGTCCAGGTTGGGGCCATGTAACAGGTAGTTTGTGGTCGGATTCTATGGCGAATAGGTCTACTTGAAGGTCCGGGCTTTGATTGCAAATCCACCGGAATGACTTCCTGTCCAGGGGCCACTCCGATCCCAACAGAGTTGTCCTGGAAAGTGCGTCTGCGATAACATTCTTTACTCCTGCCAGGTGAGTTGCTGACAGGTGCCCATGATTTTTTCGTCGCCAATGAGAATATCGCAATTAATACATAATTTAGTTTGCTTAACCTGGAGCCTTCTCTGTTTATGCAGTGTACCACCACTAGGCTGACCGAGGCTACTCTCACCTGAATGTTCCTAGCCGGAGCCAGTCGTTTTCCAGGTTCCGATGTTTCGTCCATGGATGATGCCGCTCCCTGAGATTGATTTTGGCTCTCTCTATCCAGACTCGATTGATGTCCTTCAAACTGGCTTTTAATAGGACGTCTGTTACTGACGCGAACTGCAGCGAACCTAGGATTCTCTCTTGGGTACGCCGAGACATCTTCTTGTTCTTGAGGAACTGTTTCATAGCCGCTGCTATCTCCTTGGCCTTCTTGGGTGGAAGAGATAGCTTGTGTCTCATTAGGTCCCATTGGATCCCCAGCCTTTGGAAACAGGAAGCCGGAACAAGCCGAGATTTTTCCCTGTTTATCTGGAAGCCCAGAAATTTCAAGAATTTTATCACTCTGGCTGTTGATTTGCAGCACTCTTTGACGCTGGCTGCCAAAATGAGCCAGTCGTCTAGGTAGGCTACTAACATAACCTCTTGAGTTCTTAGTTCTTGAACTATCGTCTCTCCTAGTTTTGTGAATATCCTGGGTGCGATGTTGAGCCCAAAAGGCATGACTCTGAATGAGTAAGCCTTGTTTTCTAGCCTGAAGCCTAGGTACAGAGAGAAGTTCCTTGCTATTGGAACATGATAATAAGCATCTGTAAGATCTATAGAGGTGGTGACGGCCCCACAGGGAAGTAAGGTCTGCACCTGCAAAACTGTCAACATGCAGAACTTGTTGCAATGAATGTATGAGTTGAGACGGGACAAGTCCACAATCACTCTTCTTTTGTCAGAACCCTTCTTTGGGACAATGAGCAGACGTCCTTGAAACTTTAGTCGTTTCACTCTTTTTATGGCCTTCATCTGTAGGAGATCTTTGGTATAGTCTATAGGGTCCGCCGTTGGTATCTGATAAAAATTTTTATTGGTGGATGGGCCCTTTCTCCCATTTCCACCTCAGACCTTTTGAGACTATACTGTGGGCCCATGGACTGAAGGTCCAATGGTCCTGGAAGAGATAATCTCCCTCCTACCTGCGGGCTCTCACTGACTGGCTGCAGGTCTGTTACCTCTATCTCCTTGGAAGCCTCTACCCCTTGGTCCGCCTCGTAGCCTTGAGCAACTTCTGGCCCTGCTACTTTTCTCATGCCTGTTGTGGCTGCGAAATAGATCCACTGCTTCATAGGCGGGGTTAAAGGGTGGGGAGGTCATTATATTTGGGCTGGCGGAGTTTGTCGTAAACAAACTGTTGCTGCGGATGAGCCTTAGATGTCGAAGGCTTACCGACTTTTTAGAAACCGAGACCGCTTGTACGACCGTTAGAGGACGGGAGGCCTGGTAAGGATTGAATCTGCTTGGCCTCTTCTTGGGTCTTGTTTGTTGTCCGGGGGTCTCAAATTTCCGTTTGAAGGGGAGTCCCCAACGGACCTGGGGGCTTTGGTTGGCTCTGGCTCCTTCTCGAGAGACTTGTTAACCTCACCTTCTGGGAACAGGTTTTCTCCCCATATTGAGGATTTTATCAGCCTATTAGGTTCGTGCCTTATCGAGGCACCCACCAGGCCATATTTCTTACAAGCTCGTCTTGCCATCGCAAAGTCGTAGAGATCCGACTGGAAAGTCTGTATTAGACCTTTCGTTAGGACCCGGAACACCTGTTCGGCAAACTTGATCTTGTTTCAAATTCCGCCTTGATTAAATAGGCCGGAATTTTTAGGCAGCTTCTCGGAAAATAGAGTGGAAGCGCAGTCCGGGTCAAGTTTATGTGCTGTAAACGTGGCCGGAGCGTCGTTCCAAAACTCCCCACCTGCGGGGAAGAGAAGAGAGGTAGCCTCTGTCTCCTTTAGTACTGGTAGGGGTTTGTCTTCTGCTGCCGCTTGTAGGGTTAGTTCCGCTACCTTGTCTGTACAGGGCGACGGAACATTGGCTGGGGTCACAAACATGGTGTAGGTACCCTTGTGTGGCGTCAACTCAGTGTTGACGCAAACCCAGCCGGAGAGGGTGCAAACCCAAATAGCTTGGGCTTGGTCCCTAGGGAAGATCCCTGTCTCCTTCGGGACCTTGCCTGTTCTGACTAACGCGTGTTCCGCTAGTCTGACAAATCCAGGAAAAGAAATTTGCAAACCCTCCGGGAAGAGCTCAACATCCTCCAACAGACGGGTTCCGCACCCTTCATTTGATAACTTCCCATCCAAGAATGGGGCATGTAAAGCTAACCGCCACGGGTTCTTGTCAAATGGCAGTAGTTTTGATGCATCCAGTATTGACAAGGCCAGCGCCGGGGATCCGGAGTGGAGAAATCCGGTCAGCATGTCGTCCAGGGGCCTGATCCTCTCGGCCAGAGATGTTATTGCCTGGCCTAAGGTGTCAGAGCCCGAGGCAAGTCGCAACGACTCAAACCTCTCATCAACCGCTTCCCTAACCTTCAACATTAGAAGGTTAGCGAGGGTCTCATGGTCAAATCCAAACTCCGTCGCCTTGGATCTGGCGGACTTGGCTCTCGACCCCTTAAGGGGGGGAGAGAATCCTTGGCAGCAGGCGACTTAGCGAACTAAATCGACAGCCGAAGGGCCGGAGATGACTCAGTCGCCGCTGACGGAGCTGGTTTGGATCCCTTCGGAAGGGAATTTCCCCAAAGCTTAGCCTACTCAAAGTCTCTTATCTCATTGTCATAAGTAATGCCGGCGGAACGGGCTGAAGCGGCGGATCAGGGGAAGATAATTCCTCTATCTGAACCTGCCCGCCTCTATTGGGGGAGCGTAGCTCCTAGCCCGAACCTGTAGCCGGCGCGGAGAACTGGGGAGAGAGACCACCGAGTGGCGGAGCTGTGTAAATGCACCATCCGGAGCAGTGTCCGCCAGCTGGTGTGGTACTGCTATAAGGCCGGCGGAGCTATCCACTCGGAGACATAAGGGATTATGTATAATATCATTAAACCCACCACTCCCACTACTCTCTTCCCCCTTTTAGTGAAAACTCGAGCGGTCGTTCATCGATAAGACTACTAGCACCGCGAGTTATAGCGTACGGCAAAGCCGAGCTAGGAAGTGGGGGGAGGGGAGGTGGCATGTGGAGTGGTCGGTTGATCGTCTGGCCACCAACCCGATCAGAGATGGTCACCTATTGAAAGCTGTGAAGCCTACTACTGCAGGGGTAGTAGGCCGACTGGGCCTATGGCCCATTGTGATTGGTACAGCGACTGATTGGTGATCGCTCTGAACTGGGAGGACGCGGTCTACTTTGTACTAACGGAGGCTAGGCCAAGATGATACACAAACCAGACCATTTAATGTACCGCAGTACAATAGACAATATATAAGAATAATATATGCAATTAATAATGAGGCATCATGGAAGAGTTGCAAAGGAATTTAAGGCAAAAGGATAATACCCAGTATGGATCTAGCTTAACCTTCCGAGATCATTACAGAACCGGACAGGTAGGAGGAATCTCCTCCAAGACATCATGATGTGGACAGTGGCCCTCGACCAAACCTACTAAATTTGAATTTTTCGATCTAGACCGGTAGGGAGGATAGTTCCAACAATGTGATAAGAGAGAGGCTCTCTATCCTTGACATCCTCCCCTCTAGCACCGTAGCGCCGACAGGGGGAGAGGCATAAAGGGTACAGGGTTAGGGACACTTAGCCTACCTTCCAAGCCTAACCTAGGCTTGGTCAGTTAAGCCAGGGAAGGAAGCAACTCTACCAACCTCTCAGTGTTATGAAATCAAAGTGCATAATTTAACCTTTATTTGGTTCGTATTAAACAATAACTCGTTCATATCTCACACCGGGATAGAGAGAGAGGGGACTCTCTCCTCTCCCATGATAAATGCGATAGGCTACTAGTAGCCTAACAATTTTACATGTACACTATGCTAAAATTATGCAGAGGTAGGCACTAACACGCTCTTGAGAAGCTGGGGAGGGGGGGGCCAGAGGCCAGAATATAAACTAATAATCTCTTTCTTTAAAACCCCCGAGGACATCATGAGCACGTTAGGCCTTCCTCCGACCCAATCCTAACTTGGTTGGCTAAATTTAAGCATGTAATATGAAGTACATCACTGATAATTGTATTCAAAAAATCATAAATGTGTATAAACAATATAATATACAATAAACAATATAATATGCAATACCATAATGAGGTATCATGGAAGAGTTGCAAGAGGAACACAAGGTGCAGGGAAAAATACCCAGCATAGGTCTAGCCTAATTCTCCGAGATCACTATGGATCCGGTCAGGTAGGCCAGATAAACCTCCAAGGACATCCTGGCGTGGACGGTGGGCACTCAACGAAACCTTCCATACTCGAAATTTTTTCGATCTGGTTAGGTAGGGAGGATAGGTCCAACGATATGACAAGAGATACTCTCTATCCTTGATATTCTCCCCATTAGCACCATAGCGCAGACAGGGGGAGAGGTAAGGGTATAGGGGTAGGGGCACCTAGCCTACCTTCCAAGCCCAATCTAGGCCTGGTCGGTTAAGCTAGGGAAGGAAGCAACTCCTCCAACCTCATGCGATAAGAAAAACATAAATGTGCATAAACAATTTAATATACAATAAACAATATAATATACAATACAATAATAATCCAATAATGAGGTATCAAGGAAGAGTTGTAACTAAGGTTAAGGAGACTACCCAGTATGGATCTAGCCTAACTCTCCGAGATCACTATGGAACCGGACAGTTAGGCCAAATCTCCCCTAAGACATCATAATGTGAACATTAGCCCTCATCCAAACCTACTAAATTGAATATTTTGATCTAGACCGGTAGGGTGGGTAATCCTCAACCAAACCTACTAAACCGAATTCTTTCGACCTAGACCGGTAGGGAGGTAGATCCAACATCATAATAAGAGAGAAGCTCTCTATTTTGATATCCTCCCTGCTAGCACCATAGCGCGGACAGGGGGAAGTAGGGTGTGTTTAAGGGTATCAGGGAAGGGACACCTAGCCTACCTTCCTAGGCCTAGCCTAGGCTAGGTCGGTCGATCTGGGGGGGGGCAACTCATCCAACCTCCTAGTGAAATGAAAATCATCAACGTGCATAAATCAAGACTTATCTAAGATCGTGTTAACACCAATCATGCATAATCTTATTACGAGAGAGAGAAAGAGAGGGACAGGGCTCCCTTCTCTCCCTCAACAATTATGATAGGCTACAAGTAGCCTAATAATTACCCTTGTACATCACAATAAAAATTATGTATGGACAGGCACAAACCCGCCCCTGAGCCACTGGTTGGGAGGTTTATGTTAAAGTATAAGTTAAACAGCTATTCTTTATACCCCAGCGAAAGTCACGAGCGAGTTAGGCCTACTCCCTATCTTACTTTGGATAAAAGTAAGTACGTAATACATAACATGTCACTGATGATTATAATTCAACCTCCATATATATATATAATGAAAACTTAGTGGAGATTAGTGTGTGAAATTCATTCGCGTTCTGATGACGCTCCCAAAAGGCGGGCCAGCCGACGGCGCCCACAATACTTTTTCTGAGGGCCGAAGGCGACTATGGAAAACCTCTCAACCATATAAGTCACAAAAACGTAAATTGGAGTACTCAACTTAGGTGTAGAGGGAAGTTCTCCAGTCGACATCATGAAGAGAGCTTAAATCCTGGGAGCTGCGACAAACGCGTATATTGCACACAATCACTAATACAGGGATGCTAGATGATGCGCGAATCTGGTAGTAGTAGTAGTAGTAGCGGGAGCGAGGAGGGAGGAGTGGCCGTTGCAACGGCTCTCTCTAAGAGAGGGATTTTGGAAAGGAATCCTCTAATTGGCAGAAGGCCTGTGAGTAGTGGCTTCCACTTCGCCCCTTTACTTATACTGACGCCCTTTGGGTGCTTGCGCTGAGGGTAGTAACTTTTTTTTTTTTTTTTTTTTTTTACAAAATTTAAATTTCTTCACCATTTTCAACTTTCTGTTTTTTCGTATCACTTGGATCTTCCTGTTTGCTTACTCCTACTAAAGGCCTCTTTAAAAAATAACTATCCAAGGAAGATTGCTTCTGCCTGCTTTTCAAAATGCTCCTGAAACGATTCAGGCAAACGTCATCAAACTGCGCAAGCATACGACCTGTGTGAGCCTTTTCGGGGTGTCTCTTTTCTACAAATTTGTTATTGCACCTTATGAAAAGCAGCTAGAGCATCCTTAATTTCTGCCGTTGTCATAGGGTTGTCCTCCTCCTCGCCGCTGCTAGAGAACTCTTCTTGAACGACGTTTTGTTGCATGGCCTCCCACTCCTTCAGGTCAGTCGTCGTAAGCTCCTCTTGTTGCTCCTCGAGAAGGTCATTGATGTTGTCCTCGTCGACAACCAGCCCCATGGACTTGCCGAGTGGAACGATCTCGTCAAGATCTGTTTGCGAAACAGTTTCAGGATCGTCAACTGTTTCTGAATCTGCACTAGCTTTGCCCATGTCAAATCCCTTGAAGTCTCTGGCGGATACGGCATCAGGCCAGAGTTTCCTCCACGAAGAATTCAAGGTTCGCCTCGAAACCTCCTGCCAAGCTTGATCGATGAGTCGGATGCATATCACAACATCGAAATGCTCCTTCCAAAATTCACGCAAGGTGAGGTTTGTGGTATCGGTGATGTCGAAACATCTCTTGAAAAGAAGTTTCGTATACAGCTTCTTGAAGTTTGATATCACTTGCTGGTCCATGGGCTGGAGGAGAGGGGTGGTGTTAGGCGGAAGATAAAGAACCTTAATAAAAGAATACTCCACTAGGATATCTTCCTCGAGGCCAGGAGGGAGCAGGGTCATTGTCCAACAACAGCAGACATTTCAGAGGGAGGCGCTTCTCTTCCAAGAATTTCTTCACTGTCAGACCAAAACACAGATTTACCCACTCGGTGAACAAAAGTCTCGTTACCCAGGCTTTCACATTAGCCCTCCACATCACTGGAAGCTTCTCCTTTAGCACTTTGTGGGCCTTGAAAGCTCGAGGAGTCTCGGAATGATACACCAGTAGGGGCTTCACCTTGCAATCCCCACTGGCGTTCGAACAAAGTGCGAGCGTAAGTCTGTCTTTCATAGGCTTATGCCTGGGTAGCTTCTTCTCTTCCTCCGTGATGTACATCCAATGAGGCATTTTTTTCCAAAAAAGGCCAGTCTCATCACAGTTGAAGACTTGCTGAGAACTGTAGCCTTCTTTGATCGTCATCTCGTCGAACGTCTTAATAAAGGCTTCGGTCGCTTTCATGTCCGAGCTGGCCGCCTCACCATGCCGCACCAATGAATGGATGCCAGTCCGTTTCCAGAATTTTTCAAACCACCCACGAGAAGCCTTGAAGTCTGGGGTTGGCGTCGATGTCCCTTCTCCGTTGTCTTCAGCCTGAGCAATCAAATCGCCGAAAATAGCGCTGGCCTTGTGGGAGATTGCCTTCTCAGTTTTCGTACCGCCAGCAATTTCTTTGTCATTTATCCAGACAAGAAGCAGCCTCTCCATCTCGTCGTGCACGTGGCTCCTCTTTTTAGACAAAATAGTCACGCCCTTGGAAGGTGTAGCTTCTTTGATGGCTTCCTTCTGCTTAAGGATGGTGCCTATCGTCGGCGGATTTCGGCCGTATTCCTTTGCGATCACACTCAACCGCATGCCAGCCTTATATTTTCTTATGATCTCCATCTTCGTCTCCATAGAAAGCATCCTCTTCTTTCTGTGAACTTCAGTAACTTTCTTGGGACCCATGACTATGTATACTGTACGTAATAAAGTTATGTAGTATATGTACTAAAGTTCTCACACAACACGATAAAGTAGTACTACAATGAAATCACTAAAGAATTTACGTTAATAAACAAAATCGTATAGAACGAATGAATTCCCCGTGCATACACAAACGAAGTTGCGAAGCAGTGGGGGAAAGATGCCTTTACGTAGAGCACGATGGGAGAGATGCTGACCAATAGGAGAGCAGTATCTTATGGCGATGACTATCATCAGGAACCAATGGGAGAGCGGGGAGGATGGTGGCGAGTCTACTCAGTTGGTGGCGCGCGAGTTTTAAAATTGTTATCAGTGGTCTGGGCGAATCTCGGGACTTTACAGCAACAACCTTTCGTAACCTGAACTACTTTCGTATGTAGAGCCACAAAAATCTTCATATTTGCTTTTGTAACTTGAATTTTTCGTAAGCTGGGACTTTCATATGTCGAGGTACCACTGTTTGGTAATTACAGTTGTTTTGTTTACAGTATCAAGAGTTGTATCACTATTGACTAATTTGAATAACCTATGATTTTTACCATTATTACAGATGTTTTGTTTTCAGTGTTGATAGTTTGCCAATAGTTGTGATGGTGGTTAACTATTGACACAACTGTCACACTACAGGGGTTGCCTGTCAGTAAAAATCTTGTGAGGTCTTTAAGGTTGTCACACGAATGTGTGTCTCATAATTTTTGATAATCTTAAATTCATTGGGGTTCTAACCGTTTTCCTCATCTGCTTGTCTGCAATGGCTCTCTTGGAACCAATGATTGAATCAAAATAGTACAATATAGAAAGCCACAAAAACTAAGGAAATACCTGTACAAGCTTGTACTACTTGCTCAAAATAGCAGCAGAGCGAGCGGGCTTAAAACAAGCATGGGAACAACACCAACTAGTGGCGATTAACCAAACCACTTTTGTTTGCAAAACTCATGTGATTCATTGGGTCGGATTCCGGTTTTTGTTTGAGCTCTGATGCAAAATTTACTAAACATTTTTCAATGAAATCCAATTATTTTGATTTCTAGTATGGTTGAGGTCCTGGTCGCTACTGTATTTGTACTTTAGCATAAACCCATTGGTAAACATGTTATAATTTCAACAGATATTGTAGTAATTTTCAACTAATCATTCCACCCTATAGAATGCAATATATTGAAGTATAGTTTCTCCTTGTAGTTAAATGATATATACAGTTACGTATCTTTTTCTTTTTAAAGAAATATAAAGTCTTATTGCCAGCTCCAAAAGCTAAACTTTTCTACTTGGAAGCTTAGGTTACTTGATTACATTAATAGTTGTTTAAGTGCACTTTATATTTATATTTTATTTATTTATTTATTTGTTGTTTTTCTTCAGGAGGTGCAGCTTCCTCATATGTAAAACCGTAAATATTAGCTCACACAAATGTATTTTCCATGAAATATCTCGGAAATAGTTATTGCAGGTTGATTTGAATTTTCCAAAGTCTGTCCATTACTTTTTAATATATTGGAATGAAAACCGGAGCCTAATTAGAAATTTTGGCACAGCTTTGTAAAAAATTGATCCAACATTCCTTAGAAAAAAGTAGTTCATGACTTTTTGAAAATAGTAACATTTGTAAAGTTTAAGTTTCTCAGCTATTGCAACTCCAGTTAGAAATAGAAAAAAACAGTGGTTATAAGAAATTTGCTTCAGAAAGTTGGCCCTTAACCAGAGTATCAGGTAATTGTTTTGATTACATGCAAGTAATTCTTTTCTATAATTTTTTTTCTTTCATCCCATAAAATCCCATTTATTTGCATATACAATACGAATACTATTTGTGCACATAAGGCTCTGTTAATAATGGTTTTTGTACAGCAGTGTGGGGCATCGCCTGAAAATCATTAGCTAACTGGAAGTTGTGTTTTTCATTCTTAATTTATTTTTTAAGATTGGAGTAGCTTGCCAATTTTTCTGTTATTGTTTTTGCTGTATACTAATATATTTATCATTATTATTACTTATGCACAAAATTATAATTTCAGTCTTATGAGGATAAACACACTGCTGGAGGAGGATTGAGTGGTCTCTTGTCATGGCTCACTGCAGGTACAACAGCTCCAAACTCGCTGTTAGTTCGCTCTTCAGCCCCACAGTTTCCTTGGTATACCTTAGCAGTTTTGATGCTGGAGACACAGCAGGAGCTTAGTTCAGGTTTATGGAAAAACCTTCTTCTAGAACTATATAGTAATCCTCAAGTCACGCTGGAAGAAGCACTAAAGGTACGTGGAGAATTAGTGTTTTGAAAGTAATTTTTTATAGGTATTATAGTTAAGAGATATGTGTGGAGTGGAAAAATAGGTCATAACATGAATTTAAGGCAAATGTTTAGAAAGTATTTACTAAGACATTTAGAACAAATATCAACCAGCACATCTCTGTAACCCTGCTTTTCTCATCATTCTTTATCATACAAAGGCATTTAAACTTTACAGAGAATTTGTAGGTCTGCCCCTCACAGTAAATAACAAAATCTGTTAAGTAATGAAAATGGCATAAAGCGCGCATCCCTACCCCGATGTTTTTACATGTTTCACATTTCCGAGGTTCATTTTGTTGTGAATTTTTGTGAAACACATCATTCACTTGTCCGTGGGAGCAATTTCACTAATTTGCAGATTTTCCTTGGGCTACATCTCTTAAAGTTATCACTAATTCACTTTTTTCATAGAGCAACACTGGGTATTCATTAATTACTGAATTTTTTCAAAAAAATATTTAGTGTATATGCACTGAGAGATAGAAAACTGTGGTTTTTACATCCATCCAAGCCTGAGCACAGTATGAGTGGATTCTGTAAGTGAAATAACATTTCATTGATATTTTGCTTTTTGAGGAATTATAGATTTTTAGTTATTGATGGATTTGGACTAGTTAATGTCTAGATAAACATGTCCTGAAGTATTATTGGCAAAAAGATTTTTATGGTGGTTTTTTTATCACATATTTGCCCACTGCATTTACCGGTCCTATATTGCTGTGTAGCTATATATAAAGAAAACTTTTCCCCTTCAGAAAGTTGTAGCATTGCCCATTCCTTGGTGGAATTTTTCAAAACCTGGATGACTACAACATTCTAGAAATCTATCTATTCAAGATTAACCCTTTAACGCCGATTGGACGTATTAAACATCGACGAAAGTCGTCTGTCGGGTGCCGAACCGACGTATGGTACGTCGACGAAAAAGTTTTTTTAAAAATTCGCGGAAAAATAGTTATAGGCCTACTAGGCGAAAACTTTTTAATCACGCGCCTTGGGGGATGCTGGGAGCTCACGGATCAAGGTGTTGTTTTGTTTACAATCGTTACCCAGGCGCGCAAGCGCGAATTTCTTTCTTCTCGCACTAAAAAGCATCAGCAACACATCTCTGAAATTATTTCGTCACTTTGACATAATTTTTGCACCATTTTATATTAGCCGTTACATAGAGTATTATATATGAAAATTTGCGCAATTTCATGTAGAATACAACAAAAAACAACTAATGGTTGTAGCTTTTATCAGTTTTGAAATATTTTCATATAAATAACGATGTGCCAAAATTTCAACCTTCGGTCAACTTTGACTCTACCGAAATGGTCGAAAAACGCAATTGTAAGCTAAAACTCTTATATTCTAGTAATATTCAGTCATTTACCTTCATTTTGCAACAAATTGGAAGTCTCTAGCACAATATTTGGATTTATGGTGAATTTATGAAAAAAACTTTTTCTTTGCGTACGCACGGTAACTTCCGAAAAAATCATACATTTTTTCGTCCGATTGTCGTAATGTTTGCACCATTTTAAATTAGCCGTTACATAAAGTTTTATATATGCAAATGTGCACAATTTCATATAGAATACATCTTGAAACAATCCACGGTTGTAGCTTTTATCAGTTTTGAAATATTTTCACATAAATAACGATAAATGGAAAAAATTCGACCTTCGGTCAACTTTAACTCGCCTGAAATGGTCAAAAACTGCAATTGTAAGCTACAACACTTACAGTCTAGTAATATTCAATCAATTACCTTCATTTTGCAACAAACATAAGTCTCTAGCACAATATTTCGATTAACGGTGAATTTTTGAAAACTGCTTTTTTTTATGTCCGCGTGTTACGAATTTATGCATCATATTGCTCACAGCGCGATTTGTATACAATTATTTATGAACATTTTTTTTCGCCCTGTCATATATTCCAATATTTATATATGATAATGATATTTTGTTTTCATTTCTGATGGTTGCATACTAAACTTCAGGCAGTGACAAAAAGGAGCCAAAAATGAACTCCTAATCTTGAAAATTAAGCATGCTGTAATTTTAAAAAAAAAAAAACTATCCGCTTTGGCGGCTCACTTGCGAACGCTGCTGCAATACGGGAGACACTTTCGGAAATCCCGGGTCGGCGTTTAAGGGTTAATAATCTTGGAAATGAAGTGACAGAAGGCTGGGGTTACTTGTGAGGCCAACTTTGGTCTTAGTAAAAGGTGTCTTTAGTAACTTAATGTATAAACACAGGATAAAAACTGTTTCTGTATTGGCCTTTCACATGTACAGTTTTGATCATAGTTTTTCTCTTATTAATTAAATAGTTACTATAGGGAGAGAAAATGTGCGCTGAGGCATCTAACTAAGGGTTATCAGTATCATCAAGGATGAGTATTAGAGCCCCTATCATGTTATGATTTGAAGTTTTGTATTCAGAACTGACCATTTAGTGGTTTCCAGTCACAATAGATCTTATTTGGGCAGAATTTTCATCCCCTCTCACTTTTGGGTTGCAGGATGCAGCCCTTTTTACTGGAGTGTCCTTGACTAACTTAATTCCTTTTTAGAATCATGCATCATATCCCTTATATATTGCCATTCTGTGGCAAGGACATTTTTTTTGTCATTCATAATTTCCTTACAGAATTGATCAAATGCTGCCAACTGTGTATCCCTTTTGGGGAAGCTTGCTCAGTTTGACTAAGCATCAGCAACTGAACCGTAACTGCCTATTAATAAAGGGTCAGAGTACCTCTTAGAAAATGTAGTCATTTGAGTCAGGTAAAATGTAGTCATTTGAGTCAGAGTCACCTGGGAGGTACTGGGGACTGATGTTACTGGGTTTTTACCCAAACATAAATCTCGTTCTGAGAAATGGTTAAATATCTGCTGCCAGAGTTTTGCAGGAAAGATATAATCTCTCTTTCCTTATCACTACTGAACCCTAGCAAGAAAACTCACCGTGACAGTTAAGAAAATTAGCAGTTTCATCCTTAAAACTTACAGTCAGTAGCATACTACAAGTTTTGTACATATCTGTTCGACCAAGCAAATTTTTCTTGGTTTTTGCAAGACCTATACTCATGGCAGGTGGTATGGGCCATACCCACTTGCAAAATGGGAACCAAGCAATTTGATACAGAACACTTGAACTGAGAGTCCTGCATAATGGCAGCCCTGTAGTGATATAAAGCAAGTTTCTATTAGAAACTAGTCAGTATTAAATGATTAATGAGGGACACCTCTGTAGTTCCTCATACAGTTTCCATATTTGTAATAAATTCTATTAGAATAGTATGTTAACTTAAGGGGACCGTCCGCTATGGCGGATGACATGTCAACTTTGAAAAATAAAAATTGAGTTATTACTTGTATCTATGCAGAAACATGCCGTGCATGCTTTCCAGAAGTTTCAGCCAATTATTTTTACAAATAATGAAGATATAGCGGTTTTTAAATGATGACGTCATCGTAACTGTGTCGTCTGTATGACTGAGTTTGACAGAATCGATTTTGCGTGTTTAGTTTTGCATATATACAGGGATTTTTTCAGATTTTTTTTGAGATTCTCATACATCTGGTAGCAATGAAAGGTAGTGTTAGAGGAGAGCTGCTCAGAGCGGCTATTTATAGGCGAGAGCCGCGAGACTCAGAGAATGACTCAGTTACGCCACAGACATCAAAGGAGTTACATGCACTTCGTCACTTGCGTTTGGTCACTAGCTTTTTAGGTTGTTTTTATAACTTCTTAGTGAATGCCGAAGTTACCTAAGATCAAGAAGGCTACTCAGCAACTAAGGCTAGCAAAAATTAGCGAAGGCCAGGAGTGTGCTGAAAGAAAAACACAAAAATCATTGTTATCAGCGCCCTCATTGTCTCATATCTCGCCGTCAACATCATTGTCTGGTGTCACGCTGAGGGTATTAATACCACTTTTAGGGGTAGGACCAGGATCCTTGGTGTAGAAATCAACATTAAAAGTACAAATAAAGTAATTATAATAATGTTGTTTTGACTTTTATAAGAAAAAAGCGAAATTTACATAGCAAATCTTTGGGAGCTCATAACTCAAAAACATACTTATGTGCATGTCGGTAACCATTACTCGGTTATTTATTATCCAATTTTGGAGAGAAAGATATCATTGAAAGAGGAAGGAAAAAATAAAAAATCCCATAATTCTGTGTAACAGAATTTTGATTACTTTCCTTCCTTTTTTTTTTTGTTTTTTTTTTAGATTTTTTTTGAGTGTCTAGACTAAAAAAGAAAAAAAAAATTCATAAAAAAAAAAAAAAAAATCAAAATCAAAAAATGTCACAGAGAATTGTTCTGTATATAAAGAAGTTTTTATGGTATGGTTTTCAATACAACTGATGTCATATTAGTAGCGGAGAAATCGTTACCTATTTTTTTTTAAATCCTAATTTTTGCTAATAAAACTAAAAGTTTTTGCTCAAATGACTTGAAATTTTATATGATGAAGGTATTTATATATATCTATAACATATGTGAAAATTATCTATTTTGCGTAATAAAGAACAAAAATAGACATCATAGCGGACGGTCCCCTTAAGCCCTTTGAGGTTTGAGTTAGTTTTGATAGCTGCATATCGCTTAATTTAGTTGTCATACCATTCAGACTAATCTTCTATAAACCTAATTTGTTTTCTGGGGGTCAGCTCGTGTTCGGCCTATGAAAGGATCCTTAATATCATTCTTTCTAGGTAAAATTAATCTAAAATTACCAGAGAAAAAACAAAATTAAGAAAAAATGTCAGTAAAACTGACGGCTTCACTCTTAAAAAGAAGTGTCGGTATGGTAATAGGGCGAGTGGGAACACTACCACGAGACATTCACCAATTAGAAATTCCAATCAGAATCCCCACAAGAGAGAGCTGATACCAACGGGCGATGCAGCCGCTACTACTACTTCTAGAGGACGCCACGGACAGCAGCGCCCCTAGCGGACATCCTTAATCATTAGCGCTAGCGTTCAGACGCATTTTCTCTGTGCTTGTGCCTTTTACGGGATTCTTATTATCTTCGTTATGGAACGTTCTGCCATCGCATCGGCTAAGTTAAGTGCCTCATATAAAAGTAATGTTTTACTATATTTTGTCTTCCGGGAACCAGTATTTTCCTTCTAATAGGTCATATACCGGTTTCCGGTTGTCTCGTTGGCGGCGCCATGCTGCCTCGTTAAGAATTCCCGGTCCTCCATACTGGACTTCTTATACTTATGGCTTACTATATTACGTTCATCGTTTTTTTTTTACATCGAGTTTTAGCTAGATTAGCCCCTTTACCATTTCTCTTAGTTTGGTATTTAGGCTATTATTCATTGTTCCAGCCCAGCATCCCGGCTCTTGCTCTTCATCGGCTATCGCTGGCTCCGAGTAGGCTTCTGTTCCTCGGAAACAGTTTGCCTCTCCTGGGCTTCTTTTTCTTCTACTAAAAGTGTCTTTTCATCTTTACGATGTAATTTTTATTCTATTTAGGGTGTTAGGCTAGCCTAGGTGGCATGTCCCATGGTTTGGTACAGCCTGGTTCACGTGGCCCTCCACGGTTGTGTTGCTCGCGGCTTAGGCCACTTGCGGTCACGTGTTCCATCGCACCTTACCCTTCCCTTCCCTCCCTACCAGGTATAGGGAGGCGCTGGGGGACCCTTGGTTGTCATGACAACCTCAGTTGCCTTCCTCCCTCCCTCTCTCTGAGGTGGCCAGGGGTTTCCTCCAGCGGGGGGTATAGGGCGACCACTCATAGGGTACCTGGGTCTTTCCGAGCGGGGTAGTTTGCTTTCCGAGCGGGGTAAGTTTGTTGAGACGGGGAGTAGTAGGCCAACCCCCCCCTCTCTCTCTCCCGCCGTGTTACGCCGAGACCCTCCCCCCCCCCCCTTCCCCAGTTTTGCTCATCCACCTTCCCTTTCTATAACGAACGGAGCCTTCCGTCGCAGCCGGGGCACCTTGGTTATAGATTACTGGCTCCGCCAGCGGGCGGGGTGGTCACTACTAGTGGTCGGTTGCTTGCCTACTTATATCCTTACAATCTCTCCCCCGCTATACCGGAAGGGAGCTTGCTTCTTACCCGGGCACTCTTCTAGTTAGACGGGTGGAGAAAGGTTTTGATATTATTGTTATTTTAAAGGATATCCCCTAATTTTACGATGATTTGTTATTTTATTATTCATATGTTTACCATCCCCGCCATTTTTCGTCGTGGTTTCCTTTTACCACCACTCCTGGTTGGATTCTATCTCTTGTCCCCGCCGTCAGCGGAGCAATAGCCTAGGACAACCAACCAATCTTGTTACCACACGTATTATGGCGGGGCTCTGGTTTAATCTAACTTTCTCGCTCCGGCACCAGCGGAGCAACTGTTAGGCTGTAAGTGTTCTCCTGATACTCATGTATCTTTCCACTTACAGGCTACCAACTGTCAGGTCCTGGGATGCAACGCGACGTTGTACGACCCCTGCGGCCACGATGAGTGCAGGTCTCTCGCTCCATGTGCCACGCCATTCAACGATATGATCGTCTGGCACCCGGAAGCCTGCGCCATCTGCTACGACCTAGTCAGTCAGCTGGTGGAGGGGGTAAGTCGATTATAGGCTTCTTTATCAATTTACTAAACAAACTCTTAGACATAAGTTTGTTAAAGGTTCCCCGTTCCGCCATTAGAAGCTCATCTCGCCCTTTCTTTCAGGCTACTGGTGTGAGGGAGGTCGCCCTTGCTACCCTGAAAGCGTGGGTGGGCGGCGGTTCGGAAGAACGCCGCCAAAGGCCAGCCGTACATCCTTGACAAGAAGCTGGCCGTCCAGATCTTCCCTGCGGGCAAGTCAACAGGGTATGTTGACCCCTTGTCCGCAGCCCCTCTCATAGCCTCCATCAGCAAGATCTTCAGCATCTTTCGGGGTCCGTAGCTTCACAGGAGTCGGTCCCGGAGACGTCGCTGCCCTCCTGGACCTAAACATCGAGCCTATGGCGGTAGGGGCAGAGGATTTGTTGGTTGAGGTAGGTGTGTCGGGCGCCCAAGGTCTTTCCTTGGGCGCTCCTGGATCTTCTCCTGTCCCTTCTTCGAGCGCTTCTTTCCAAGGCTTTGTGGGATCTGAGATCCCTACCCGCTCTCCCGTCTCTTCTCTGTACCCCCAAAGGTGAAGGGACAGAGAGAACCGAAGACTCTATCTAAGACGACTTCTAAGAAGTCGTCTTCGTCTTCTTCGGCTAAGAAGTCTTCGACTTCTTACGCTGACGCGGTGAAGGCCAATCCGAGCTCTTCTCTTACTCGAAGCTCTAGAAGCAAGGCTTCTAAGGAGAATCTCGCGCTCCCCTTGCCGAGCCCATGCCATGCCTTCCTCCTGCCTCCACCGCATCCACTCCGGCAACGCCGGTGGGAGGAGCGGTTGGGGGACCCAGCACCTTTGATCCCACTGCTTTCTCAGCAGTGGTGATGCAACAGGTGGGCGATGATGGTTGGTTCGCAAGTCTCCGCCCTGGGGACGAGATTTGAGCAGATGTTCGCACAACTGTCGAGCACTCTGTCTCTATCAGGCCAGTCCATCCAGGATCTCTCTAACAGGGTTAGAGAGAATGAGGACCGAGTAGCTGGGCGTCTCTCAGGTCCCTCTTCAGTCTCCCCCAGTGCCAAGTGCTGGTATTTTCAGCTCCCGCCATACAACTCTCTGCCAGCTTTCTCTATGGAGAACCCATGGAGAGTAGCCGCCTACTCTCCATTTAGGATGATCTCTATCCCGGAGTGTGGAAACTCGAAGGATTGAGGACTTCGAGTTTATCCTCCGGGTCTGACGCAGCCTTTCATCGGCTATGCTAGGCTGACTGTAGCGCTCTTACTAGGGAAGACAAGATCTCTAGGGAGGATGTTCCTCCTACAGTAGGGTATCATGCCCAACGGGAATGGGTTCACTGCCTTGAGGACTGGGAGTGCACAAACACTAAGCTCCAGGCCTATAAGAGTCCTTTCACTATTTTTGCGACGGAAGAGGAGGCTTCTCTTCCGTTCGCCACGAAAATAGTAGAGAGGACTCTTCAGGCAGTCCTCAAGGATGAGCCCATGCCACAGCTAAGGGAGGCGGAGTCTACTTCTCCGCTTTTCCCAGCTTTTGGAGAATTGTGGGAGAACTTGCCAGCCACGTTCACGCTTGGCAAGCTCAAACCTGGACCGGTACTGCGCCTCCCATGGACCAGTTCGGCGAGAAGCTTTCAAGGCTGGCCTGATTCCTTGATTCAGCCAGGCGGAGTTCGACGCGCGAACTAGGTTTGGCAGGTCCCTCAATTCACTGATAATAACGGAAATGGCTGCTCTCTCATATGCTACGGAACCGCTGTTTAAGATCTTGGCCAAATCCCAGCTTCAGTCGGTTCAGAGGCAGATGCTTTCGACTTCTTCCAAGCTAGGAGGAATTGCCGAAAGCACGTTCTGCAGGAGTGCACTATTAGGCACGAGCCTAATAGACTCCTGGCTTCTAGCATGTGGGGCAGCGGATCTCTTCCCAGAGTCCGCTGTGAATGAAGTGCACCACGAGGCTGCTAGGCTCAACCAGAGCCTTAGAGCTAGGTGGGGTATTTCATCCAAGAGAAGCAAGAATCCGTCCCCACTGCTGGTAAGAAACCAAAGAAGTCTGGTAAAAGGTTCCAGCCTTACCAGAAACGCCAGCAACAGCAGCAATTTGTTCAGGCCGTCCCGGTTACCCAACAGGGACAACCTGCTAGTTCGAAACAGAACCAGCCCATCCTCCTGCTGTCTCCTCAATCACAACCGTCGACCTCCTACGCACTCTCGCCGGCCTTCACCCTACGTATGAAGGTCAGGGCTACACTCCCTTTAACAAGCAACCGAGAGGTAGGGCGAGAGGCTACTTTCGCCAGCGTGGCGCAGGAAGGGCGACAAGGAGCAGGCAGTTCAGGGGAGGGCGTGGTGGTCAACCCGCCCATCAACAATGAGGCTCCCCAGGTAGGAGGGAGGCTGTTCCTCTTCCGTCACAGTGGGGGTTCAGCAATTGGGCACAGAGCATAGTGTCCAAAGGGTTGGGTGGAGTTGGATCAAAGATCCTCCTCCAATCAAATCATTCCGCCAAATACCATCAAAGGAATTGACAGATTACGCGGAGAACTCCTTCAGAAAGGAGCTATTGCGAGAGTCAAGCATCTAAAATTTCAAGGTCGCTTATTCAGCGTGCCAAAGAAAGGCTCAACAAAAAAGAAGGGTAATCTTAGACTTGTCAAAGCTAAACTCTTATTCGTTGCGACAAGTTCAAGATGCTTACCCTCTCGCAAGTAAGGACCTTACTTCCGCGTGGAGCCGTCACATGCTCCATCGATCTTACAGACGCATACTATCATATCCCTATAGCCAGACACTTCCGCCCATTTATCCTAGGATTCAGGCTAGGAAATCAGACATTCTCATTCAAAGTGATGCCCTTCGGTCTGAATGTAGCCCCCAGGGTATTCACGAAAATAGCAGAAGTGGTTGTACAGCAATTGAGAACTCAGGGAATCATGGTAGCAGCATACCTCGACGATTGGTGATCTGGGCACCAACTGTCGAGGAATGTCTCAAAGCCACCAAAAAGGTAGTTCACTTTCTGGAACATCTGGGGTTCCAGATAAACAAAACGAAATCCAGACTTACCCCGGAGTCTCGTTTTCAGTGGCTGGGAATCCAATGGGATTTGTCTTCCCACAATCTGTCAATTCCAGTGGCCAAACGGAAGGAAATAGCAAAATCTGTCAGGCAATTTCTCAAATGCAAACAAACATCAAGGAGACAACCAGGAAAGAATCCTAGGGTCCCTTCAGTTTGCTTCGGTAACAGATATCCTCCTGAAAGCAAGGCTAAACAATATATAAATCGAGTTTGGCGATCGAGAGCAAACACCAAATCTCGAGACAAGTTGTCAGTAATTCCACAGATCCTTCGCAATCAACTCCGTCCATGGTCAAAAGTAAAAGAACTTAGCCAAGCACATGGTACCCCTTCAATATGCCCCTTACCCAGTGTTGAACCATTCACGGCGGCTGCCTCCCTGTCCTGGGCGGTGGGGGGGGGATATTCTCAGTTCAAACAGGTTCAGGGGACTTGGTCAGTTCAATTTCGCCAGCTCCACATAAACGTTCTGGAAGCAATGGCAGTAAGTTTTCCCTTACCCTTTGAAGAGACTGCTTCCCCCGAAAAAGTCTCAATCTAAGGCTAGTTTTGGACAGTGCAGTGGTAGTTCATTGCATCAACAGAGGAGGGTCCAAATCCAAGCATGTGAACCATGTCATGATAGCCATCTTTGCCCTAGCAAACAAACACAAATGGCATCTGTCCGCCACTCACCTGGCGGGGGGTAAGAAATGTGATAGCAGACGCTTTGTCCCGGTCAGTTCCTCTGGAATCAGAATGGTCCCTAGACGACGGGTCATTCCAGTGGATATGCCGGAGAGTCCCCAGGTCTCCCAAGTAGATCTCTTCGTCACAAGCGAACCACAAGCTCCCTTGCTATGTGGCCCCCAACCTGGACCCTCTGGCTTATGCCACGGACGCCCTGTCGTTAGATTGGATCAGTGGAGAAAAATTTGTTTTTCCTCCAGTGAATCTTCTCTTGAAAGTCTTAAGCAAGCTGAGGACTTTCAAAGGAATAGTAGCTTCTGATTGCATCCGGGACTGGCCCAAGAGCAACTGGTATCCTCTTCTTCTGGAATTGGGTCTCCGACCTCAACGGATTCCCAATCCCAAGCTGTCACAATCAGTACAAATGAGGACTGTGTTCGCTTCCTCAGGAATTCTTCAGACCCTAACTTTATGGACTTCATGAAGTTTGCGGCTAATAAAGATGCTAATATTGATCCACAAAATATTCTCTTCCTAGAATCAGATAAGAGAGAGTCAACCATTAGACAATATGACTCAGCTGTTAAAAAATTATGCAATCTTTCCTGAAAGAATCAAACACTACAACCATGACAGTTAATCTAGCTATATCCTTTTTCAGATCCTTGTTTTGAAAAAGGTTTAGCAGCTAGCACTATTACTACTCATAATCGGCTTTGAAGAAGATCTTTCAGTTAGGTTTCAGATAGATCTGACTGAATCTTATTTCACGTCTATTCCTAAAGCCTGTGCTAGACTTAGACCTTCTCAAAGGCCTACTGCAGTTTCATGGTTCTTAAATGATGTCCTCAAACTAGCTTCAGATACTGACAACTCGTCTTGTACATTCATAATGCTTCTTAGAAAGACATTATTCTTATTAAGCCTAGCTTCAGGAGCTAGAATTTCAGAACTGTCGGCTCTATCCAGAGATGCGGGTCATGTGGAATTCCTCCCCTCAGGAGAAGTTCTGCTTGCTCCGGATCGTAGCTTTTTAGCTAAAATGAGGATCCTCTTGCAAGGTGGGCCCCTTGGAAAGTCATCCCACTTCCCCAAGATCCTTCTCTCTGCCCAGTATCAACTTTAAGAGCCTTTCTATCTCGTACTCCTCAAGATCCTCAGGTTCTCTCTTCATGAGAGAAAAAGGTGGTACTTTGTCAGTAAAAGGTATTAGACAACAAATCCTTTACTTCATTAAACAAGCCAATCCTGATTTCATTCCCCTCCCAAAAGAACAATGATATCAGGGGAGTAGCCACCTCAATTAATTATCTTCAACATATGAACTTTGAGGATCTTAAAAAGTATACTGGATGGAAATCCCCGACAGTCTTTAAACGTCATTATCTAAAGTCCTTGGAATCTTTAAAATTTTCATTTTGCGCAGTAGCAGCGGGAAACATGTTTCTCCTGATACTGTATAGTAGTCGTAGTACAGATCCAGGTCTTTCTACCTACCTCATCCAACATGCCTCACCCTATCGCCATGCTACTCGGATATCCTAGCCTTAGCCGCTGAATCATACTAGTGGATTGTCCCTTATTTTTTTGCTAGGGACATCCACACTTGTACTGATAATGTACTTCAGTGTACCTACCCTTATTTTTATGCTAGGTAGGACACATGTGTTTGTATATTTTGTAAATAATTTTCTAAGTAAATCTATTTTGTTAATATTACACTGCATTATTATATTTTACTATGTTTACTGTAATTTTAAGTACTTTACATTACTAACGTTCTTTTATGTTACTGTTTAGAATAAGTTAGGTTTAAGTACTTAGTTTGTATGCTGTAATTGATTTACTTATATTATATCCCTCGTTTTACAACTGCTTTTCATTTGTCCTTTTTAATTCCATCTTGTCTGTTTCTCTGGTACTCTTTCATAGGCCGACACGAGCTGAGCCCAGAAAAGGGATTTTGACGAAGGAAAAAAATCTATTTCTGGGTGATTGGCTCGTGTCGCCCTATGAAACCCACCCTGTATTGTTTACCCCCCCATGCAGGACAAGATGTTTTTAGATTAAGGATGTCCGCTAGGGGCGCTGCTGTCCGTGGCGTCCTCTAGTAGTAGTAGTAGCGGCTGCATCGCCCGTTGGTATCAGCTCTCTCTTGTGGGGATTCTGATTGGAAGTTCTAATTGGTGAATGTCTCGTGGTAGTGTTCCCACTCGCCCCTATTACCATACCGACACTCTTTTTAAGAGTGAGCGACGTCAGTTTTTACTGACATTTTCTTAATTTTGTTTTTCTCTGGTAATTTTAGATTAATTTTACCTAGAAAGAATGATATTTAGGATATTTCATAGGGCGACCCGAGTCCCAATCACCCAGAAATAGATTTTTTCCTTCGGTCAAAATCCCTTTAGTTAGTTAAAGCCCACTGTTTATATGGCTTTAGTTTTTTGCTTCTATAATAAATGTACATTAAACTAGATTAGGAGGATTTCCTATTTAGGTCCCCTGGGGGGGGGGGCTCAATGTATTCTAGGTCACTGCCTCTTATAGTCTTGTTTAAAGTTCGTAAAGATATAAGCCATGCTCATTTTTAGGCCTACTGATAGGACATTCCCTGATAAGTAAGGGGTTCCCACTTAATCTGATTAGTTTACAGCCTTTTCTGGGTTTTATCACCTTTACAGATATAGGCTGCATAAGAGTTCTACTATTATATAGCCTTACCAATAGGCTACTATATCAGTATCAGCCCCTAGTCATAAAAACTGTTAATTAAGCCTAGGATACTATTTTTATCCAATCCTAGGCTATTTGGGCTAAACTACCTCTTACTTAGTAAATCAACAATAGGATGTTTCCTATATTGTTCCCTCTAAACCTAATAAGGCAGTCCCAGGTTAATGGCGATCCGGTATTATGGGCCTAGACCAGCGATTTACACGCCATGACGTGCAGAGTTTCAGTTATCGGTGCCTATCGGTGCCATAAGGCCCCAATAACAGAATTATGGCAACATAACATACCTAACCGAGGTGCCATTAACCAGTTATTTGTCCCTCAAGCACCATAAATTGCTGTGTTATGGTTAATGGCAGTTTTCGCTCATCAGCACCCCGCCAAGAATGGAACCCCCACCAGTGACCCGGGACTGCCTGTATAGGGTACTGCCTAATCCAGATTATTCTCGATCAGTCATAATGTAAAGGCTATATAAAAACAGAAACTTACTCATATGTAAACTCAGTTAGGCTAACATTTTTGCCTAACCCAGGTTTATACCTAGCCCTAGGCTATTTGGTTTTATAAAACAGTAACTTTCTAATGTGAAACTTACTGATGTTGTTAAAACTTGGTTAGTTTGGAAGCAAAGATGATATCTTTATTATCAGTTGGCTTTTATTCACTGTAAGAATGTACAATACAAGGTTTACATGATGACAGAGTAAGCCAAGAATGAAGCATGGAGTTACTAGGCTATGAGTTCCAACAATCTGTCAACCACACACAACAACAGCGTACTATCAATACGATACAGCTAAATACTTTTGAAAAAGATAACACACAAATGAATGTCACTACTCCTTTAAAGAAACTCATTAAAAATATTACAGACCTGCAAATTAGGCATAAAGGAAAATGCAATTTTATAACACCAACATTCATGACAACATTTAGTGTTTATGGCAACACTATGCTTACAAAGAAAATTGAAAAAATACTCAAGATGGACTAAAATAAACTGAATACTAACAGATGTGACACTGTATAGTTAGGCTATCACCTAGTATAGGTTATTGTCTAATCCTGATTAATTAATTCACCTTTAAGGGTAAGTATTGGGTTAACCAGGTGTAATTTGTAGTCTTTAAGTTAGTCTACTACCTCATAGAATATTTGGTTTACTGATTTTGATCGACTGTATAAAAACAGTACCTTACTAATGTGAAACTTTGAGTTAGGCTAACCTATCACCTAGACTAGGTTATTTAATTCCCTATTAAGGGTATGCACATGATATCCTAGAGCACTGGTAGGAATGGCACTAGCACAAAAAGTTCAATGTGGTTCCGAAAAACAGAGATATGACATACTGAGATTTACCCGCAGATGTGACTGAGTTCTGAACAGTGTGTTGTTGGTGGCACAGAAATATTATTGGAACGTTGCTCTCAGTAAGGGTTGGCAGGCTACGTTTCAAATTGGTAGTGTAAACTTGGCGGGACTAGGTTGTGGTTCTTATGAAATTAGTCATAATATTGCTCATTTATTGAGTAAGCACTCTACCTTTTACCTCCTGAGTAATTTGAGCCAGGTTACAAAGTGCTCAGTCCCACTGCTCATCTTCATTCTTTATAAGCCTTGTATGAGTTGGACAGTTAGTTGCTGCTAGCCATTTATTTCTCCTTTCCTTGTCACTTTCGCTTGGAATACGATGCCACCTATTTGTGCATCCTACAACAACACACAACTGAACCGTTGCTTTTAAATAAGGCGTAGATTATCTTGAATGATCAGCGTTCTTCTCATAAGGTAGAAGAGGGGAATGTCTTTTTGCCCACCAGCAGTGTTATTGTTTGGAAAAGACGTGTTCATGACGTCACATTAATGACTCCTATAGGACTGGGAAACCCCAGAAAAATGCTGCCCATAGTAGATTCGCTTCACCCGTGGATCTCATGCCCAGCGCCGTTCCTTACGAAGCTCCTGATTGGCTGTTGATAAGCCAATCACAGGCTGGAAATTCTCAGTCTCGACTTTCGAGAGTTCACATAGGCAACATCTATGTTCCAGCATCTTTTAAATTATAACTTTCATTACACCTAGTTTTACCTGCAGCAAATGAGCATTTCCCTATTTCATCACTAAACATCGTCAAGCCTATGACTTAAGGATTTTAAAGTTGTTGTGGCGGACAGAACAGGGAGCGTGGGTCCGGCAGACCTCGTGACCACATGGGTCCTGCAGGATGGCGTTGCACCCCACCTCTTGACAGTTGGTAGCCTGTAAGTGAACAGATACATACGTATCAGCAGATACTAACAGGGCTAACCTGTTAAGAGATATGAAGCTCCGCTGCATGCCGGAGTGAAAAATATACTGGGCATAATCCTCTCCTGTACTCTGTGAGAAAAAGTCCATAGGACATGGTAAACTGGTCTAAAAACTCCGGTACACCAGAGCGAAGATTTCCGTCGAACCAGTTACCTGCTCATATACTGATAGTACACCGAGGTGAGGGTACAATCACAGCGGAGAACACGAGAAGATTACCCATAGAAAACATAAGATAAAATAAAACAAAACAGCATAAATAAAAAGGCAAGCGAAGCGTAGCTCCGCCGTAAAACCCTTTCGCAAGCCGACGAAGAACCCGGATGGTGAGCGGGTGCTCCGCCAGACAAGCGGAAGAGACAACAGAGATATAATCATAAGACAAGAATACAAGGGAAGCATGTCAAGGCTGCTCCGCTACTCCCCCCAAGGAGCTGGCGGAGGATAAAGGATAAAGGAGAGAGAGCTACAGAGAGCACCGGAGAGGACCCAGTGCGAGCTGGTGGGGTGGCCAACCCAACCTGAACGCACGAGGCACCCCCCTGAAACTCATAGAGAACGGTAACATACCCAGACTCCGAACCCCCTTTAGCCTGTAACTCCCGTACCCTCCCTGGGAAGGGAGGAGAAGGGGAGGGGTGCTCGGGTGGTTGCCATAGCAACCGTGAGCGAGCGAGGACTATCTCCCCCCTGGGTTGGGAGGGAGGAAGATGGGGTGGGGTACCGAGCTGGAGATCAGCTGGCCCGACGCGATCGTAGATGGACCACGAGGCGAACAGGACAGACCATACGTAGCCTAGGCTAGAGCGAACCGTCTCAAACATGCAACCCATAATAAATACATCGTAATAAAAATGAAAGGAAGGAAATCACGAGTGAGAGAAAGAGATGGGTCGTCCAGGAGAAGTTAGGCTAGCCTACCCGAAGGTAGACAGACCAACAACTCGGGAGCTGGCCTCTGCCGATACGTAAAACGGAGGGCGACGGCCAGGGTGGCTGGACTAAAGAAAAGTGGGAAATATATGTATGGTTATATAAAACCCACTCGCCTAACAGACCTAGACAAAGGTACATGCATGCATGAACACTGAGCTAAGACACTGAGGCATAGGATTTCCGAATAGTACGATGTAAAACAATAAAAATAAATAGTAGCACCTTCCGCACCACAATTAAAATATAATATAACATAGATATATACACTGCACAGAATAGCCACTACGGTATGGGAGACCGAAGGAGCTAAAGGGAAACACGAGGCGAGCCGGCATGGCAAGCCCAAGACCAGACAAGGAAGGGCCGTTAATGAACCTAAAAAATGGTTTAAAAATGGATCCTGACTGGCTAAAAATACGTGTAACCTTTCGGCAGTATACTTAACTTAGCTGCGGCGATAGCTTGGAACTCCATTGCAGGGGATAAATCCAAATTAGCACACAAAAACACAGAGCAAGGAAAAACACGTGCGTGTGGAAGGTCGCTAACGAAAAGGATGGCCACGAGAGGCGCTGCTGTCAGCGTGGGGGAGTCTGTAGTAGTAGTTGTCGACACCGGCTGTGTACCAGCTCTCTCGGGAGGGGGATTTTGATGAAGGAGAATTCTAAATGACAAGAGGTCCGTGGTAGTGGTCTCACTCGCCCCAGTACCATACCGACACCCTCTTTTTATTTAGGGTGAGCGAGTCAGATACTCTGACATCCCCCTATTTCTGTTTTTCTCTGGTAATGTTAGTATCATTTACCTAGAAATAATGAACTTAAGGGATTATTTCACAAAGCGACACGGACTGACCCCAGAAATTAAACATATTATGTAAAGGATACACGAATAACACAGCTACTATGCTAAAACCAAGAGTTGTGAAAGTGAGTGGGACTTTCGTATGAACAAAACCTACTGGCAACTGTTTTGAACGTTTCCTAGCAGACGGGAGCTGGCTAACAAGACAGGGGAGCAAATTGCCAACGTGGTAGGTATTTCTGTGCCTTGTGGTTGAATAAATTCACCACCCTACTCGAAGAGGAAACTGCACTTTCCTCTCGAATGAATATGCACTGAGCTCACCTAGCTGTGGTTCACTATACCTCAGGGCTAGCTAGTTTCATGCAAAGGCTTGCCGGCATGCAATTGTCAAGAAAACCCTAACTTGATAACACATGACTCCTGACTGAGTGCTTGCTACCAAAACTGGAAATTCGCAGCGCTTTATTCACCCATTGCTAAATTAAAATCTGCTCCGCTGCTACCTGCGTTGGCTCTTGCTGTCGCTTGCGAATGTTGAATTGCAGGTTTCTGGTTGCAAATTCCCTTTGAACATTGATATTAGGTTCTCTTCAATATCGGCAGTACAGTTTGACTTTGGGAACAAAGTGATGAAAACCTCAGTCTTCAAATACAGCATGAGTATTCCAAATTTTGCTGTTGAACATCCAGATTGCGGGTAGAGAACTTGTGATATTTTTCAGTGTCTGTGGATTTGCTACATGATACATGAGAGGTTTCAGCTTCAAGTCTCCCAATTCATTGCCACCCAGCAGTTAGCCTATCCTTTGCCGCATTAAATCTTGGCATCAGCTCTTCACGGCTAATGTATGTTTTTTTGTAGTATTTTTTTTTTTGTTTTTTTTTTCCAGAAAAGACCTGTCTTGTAAATATTAGAAGTTTGCTGAGGTGTGTAACCTTCCTTATCATTGATTTCCTTGAGTATCTTGGGGAATTTTTCAGCTGCTTTTATTCTACTCTCACTAACTCACTGCCAACAGACTCGTGCTACAAGTCAGCATGTTATTTAGAATGATGAAACCATCCATGATTTGCAGCAAATGTTTCATCATCAATGCTTTTGCCTGCCCTAGCCTTCAAATCATCAAAAAGGCTTTCAGCCTTTCCTGAATCAGCATGAAGCTATGTGGTACACCTTTGTCTCTGGTGTGCCATCTAGATATCTAAATAATTTTCATTTATTCTACACCCTCTCCCTTATCTTAATTATAATTGTTGACTGCATAGGTACAGCTCTTGTTATGTGTTCCATGATTCTATCTTTGTTCTAAAAGACAGTGATAGTTGAGCGATTCATATTACAGTGAACCTGTTGTATGCGCGTTCTCAATATTCACAGACTCACGCATTCGCGTATTTCTTTATGGACCATACCTACCCATTATTTGCTAGAAATTCCCATGTTTGTGGTATTTTTCTATGAGAAATATCCACAAATTCATGGTTTTTTTTATCAGTTTCATCATAAAATGCATTTTTGTGATAAAAATAGTAAAAAAACCACTTATAAACATTTTTAGTGGGTATTCTTGAGTTTCAACTAACGAAATAGGCAATTTTAAGCATTTTTATAGGGGTTCCAACTATTTGCAAAATCTAGCTATTTGCAGGGAGGTCTGGTACACATCCCATGAGTACAGGGGGAACACTATAGTAATATAATGGTGTGCCACCTCAACAATTTTGTCACCACTCTTATTTCTTTGTTTCCATAGATATAGCTTGCCTCTTTTTACCACTACCACTTTTCGTATCATCATTTGTTTTACACTTGCCGTTAGCCATGATAGATAATGTCTGTGCTAAATATTTCATCATAAAGTCACACAAATAAATCCGAGAACAGAAGATGATGTCTTAACCACTTGTGTAGGCTCAGGTCTGGGACCTCTTTTCCACTGGTGTATTGGCATCGTGTACGTTGTTGTTTGCCGTGGGTAGTTGAAAGTTCATAAGTAGAGGATGGTGTGTGTGTGTGTGTGTGTGTGTGTGTGTGTGTGTGTGTGTGTGTGTGTGTGTGTGTGTGCACTCCAAATTTAGGGTTAGGAAAAATAATTTGTGCTATACAAATTTTTTATATAAATTTATTTATGAATTTTTAACCATGAAGCACACAACATGAGAATTTTAGTTCAATAATGACAAATGAAAATTTAAAGTGAATCCCTTTAGCTATACGGTCAGAGTGTCATCATACTTTATAGTGGTGATGTATGGCATCAGGACGCCCCTTAAAGATACCTCTGTAATAGATTTTGCAACTGGACCAATAATATAAATTTTTTAAAGGTGTCTAGAATAAGGCAATTTTTCCTTATGGAAGTGTGTTTTTAGAGGAAAACAAGGCAACCACCAATATCATGTTCATCTTTTAACTTTTAAATCACAGTAGAGCTCCCATTAAAAAAATGTCAGCATTGCGGCCACTGCATTCGGCTACTATACACGGAAGTTGTACCAGGTGAAAATTGGAGCCAAATTAAATGATAGTGGGCTGCCATGTATAAGTGACCTGAGGAAGAGAATGTAAAGTAAATGACAGAAAGCAATGCAGCCAGTGCAAAGAAGTTGTCTAAAACCTTTAGTCAGTGATGCATTCAATGATCTGGTTAAATGCACCATATAATTAATAGTACAGGTAGTGACCGACTTACGACCGCAATTGGTTCTGCAAAACAAGTCGTAACTCGATTTGGACGCATGTCGAGTCTGCTAAATTACTGTAGAGTTTATCGTACATATACATATTGTGTAATGATATTGACATCATCTGAAATTCATATTTTATCAACATTTTCTTAGATTATTACTTATATTATCATATTTAAGTCATAATTCATTATTATTTAACATTCATTATCATTAAAACCATTGTATTACCATTCTTAGTGCATATTCTTACTGTCATATATGTATTACGATAGTACTTTACGATACCCTTTCACAAGTTCATATACGTATGTAAAAATTCAACCCCTTCTTTAGCTAGTTTATTTTGCTGTCTTTTTCTCTAGAATGTGTATTATATTTCCTAGTTATGATTTCTTTACATTTTTGTAGCATGTGTAACATCTCACACCTATGTATAAAAATATAAAAATAATCATAACTAGGAAATACAATGAAGTCTAAAGAAAACAAAGATAGCAAAATAAATTAACTAAAAAAAGGTTGAACCTACAAACGTAGCAATATGAAACAGTGTGATGTGTGGAGAACGGGCACGTCTGACGACTTTGACAAACGTTAACAGTAAGGCGTAGTAATGACGTGTACATTACTACGCCTGTTTCATATTGCTACGTTTGTAGGTTCAACCTTTTCTTTAGTTTCATTGTACGTATTTCCTAGTTATGATTATTTTTATACCATTTATATCGTCTCTCTGCACGACATTACTACTCCATTGCTGTTACATTCGGCAAACGTTGACCAAACTGTTTCTCCTCGCATCATACTGTTTCATAATGCTTCGGTTGTCACGTTCATATAAAAATTCATCCTTTTTTTTTTTTTAGTTAATTTACTTATTGTATTTCCTAGTTATGATTTCTTGGAATTTTTTATACCATTTGTAACGTCTCTCTACGTACTGTTACATTCGCCAAACGTTTGTCCAAACTGTTTCTCCTCGCATCATACTGTTTCATAATGCTTCGGTTGTCACGTTCATATAAAAATTCATCCTTTTTTTTTTTTTTTTAGTTAATTTACTTATTGTATTTCCTAGTTATGATTTCTTGGAATTATTTATACCATTTGTAACGTCTCTCTACGTACTGTTACATTCGCCAAACGTTTGTCCAAACTGTTTCTCCACGCATCATACTGTTTCATAATGAAAATTCGGGCAAATTAGGTGTTGCCCTCCCAAATGAACTTCACCTCGTACGCCTATGATTACGTGGAAAAAATTCTATCGAATCGAGGCTTTCACTGAAGAGAGAGAGAGAGAGAGAGAGAGAGAGAGAGAGAGAGAGAGAGAGACTTCGTTTGTCATGCTCATATAAAAATTCATCCTTTTTTTAGTTATGATTTCTTGGAATTTTTATACCATTTGTAACGTCTGTAACGTCTCTCTACGTACACGAAATTGCGTCTTATGTATTGTTACGTTTGTTAAGTTCATAGCAAACCCGTTTCTCTATGCATCATCCTGTTTCCTGTTGTTACTTTTGTCATGTTTAATTTAAACACTGGATGCTACAGTACAATTTGTTTAATGTTGAAAAATACAAAATACAGGTGCAAAAAAATAGAAAACATTCAAAAATGCAATTGAAACTAGTATGTAGTACAGGAAAATATAATAAAATTAATGACTGCTGGCATCGCTGGTGCTTGGCTGGAGGTCGTTGACTTCATCAGCTGAAGCGACGGTCGGGGTGACGGGAGGAGTTGTTCGTTTCACAAACATGGTGAGTTTCGTCTGGATTGTTTGTTTCTTTTTCTCCTCGTAAATTTCACGATACGGACGAAACAAATCGTGTGCCATCCGTTCAATCTTTGCAAACCTTTCATAATTTGGGTCCATTTCTTCTAAATGTGCAAGGAGTTTTTATTTAGTTGAGCTAATCCTTCTGATAAATTCCCTTGGCGGTTAAATTTCCTTTCTGGCAACTCTTCATCCTCCGCTTCTCTTCTTTCTTCCTCCGCCACTTGTTCTTCTTCCAGTTCAATCAGCTCTTCATTTGTAAGTTCTCTTCGGAAGCGTGGCTCTAGCAAATCCTCAATATCTTCTATTTCACAATCCAAGGAAAGCTCTTTTGACAGTTTCACTATTTTTTCCCCGTATCACATCAAGTTCTTGTTCACTGTCAAATCCATCAAAATCATTCACATAACGTTTAACGCACTTCTTCCATATGCCATTCATACATTTCTCCGTCACAGTCTCCCAGGCAGAAGACACATTCTTGATAGCATGCAGAATATTGTAGCGTTTCCAAAATTCTCGTAGGGATAGTTCTGGGTCGGCATCTAGAGCAGCTATGGCTTGCGCAAAGGTGATTCTTAAATAGTTTGCCTTAAATGTTGCAATCGAACCTTGGTCCATAGGTTGAAGAATTGGAGTGGTGTTTGGTGGCAAAAAAACCACTTTCACATCAGGATTCAGATCAGCTAAGTGAGGTGGATGTCCAGGCGCATTATCGAGCAGCAGTAAAATATTGAAAGGAATTCCTTTCTCTAGGCAGTATTCACGCACTTGAGGAATGAAACAGTTGACAAACAGTCTTCAAAAACTAAAAGTGTCTGCGTCATCCATGCCTTACGGGTTAGAGCGAAAGTGAGAGACAGGCAAAGTGTACTTGCTTACATTCTTGAACGCTCATGGGTTTTTCTGAATGATAAATTAAAAGGGTTTCAGCTTGAACCCCGCGACATTCCCACCAAGCAGTAGAGTCAGCCTATCCTTAAAAGCTTTAAATCCTGGCATGCTACTGGCTTCCTTATGGATGTAAGTGCGTTCTGGCATTCGTTTCCAGAACAAACCTGTTTCATCAACATTAAATATTTGTTCTGGAAGATATTCCTCATCCGTAATCATTTCATCGAGACTGGTCGACAAACTTGCTAGCTCCTTCCTCATCCACACTCGCTGCTTTCTCCAGTCACTCAAACACTATGCAGCTGGATCGTTTTTTTGAACCTCTTGAACCAGCCAATGCTTGCCAAAAATTCTTGCTTATACTCTACTCCAGCACGTTCCTTCAAAGTCTGAAACAGACTTCTAGCCTTCATCTGCACAGTAAAAAGGCTTAACGGTGTCCTTTTTTGGATTTGATCTTCCATCCAAACATGCAATAATTTTTCCATTTCATGGATGGGGCCAGTGTGTTGTTTCGTAATCACTGTCGATCGCATGGGTGCAGAACCTTTCACAGCATCACGAATCCTTTCCTTATCCTTAAGAATCGTGGACACAGTAGAATGAGATAACTTCATATCACGTGCGATCACATTCACTTTCTTCCCTTCTTCGAACTGCTTAATCACTGTCATTTTTGTGTCCAAGTCAATGGCCTTCCTTTCCTTCTTGGCATGTTGAGGAGTAGATAAACACAGTTTCCTCTTGGCAGACATTTAAAAAATGATCAAAATTAACACAAAGTTATTGAAAAATGAACACAGCAGAGCGAGAGATGCGTTCAGTACGGAGCTACAGGCAACACTGAGTGAGCGCGGGACCCGAGAGATGCACGGATGCAGCAGGAAAAAGTATCGTACGTTCGTATGCACGTTCTGCCGAAAAGGGTGAAAATAATAGTCGTAAAGTCGATCAGACGTAAGTTGCATAGGTCGTAAGTCAGTCATTACCTGTACTCAGTCTGTTCTTGTGCTAGCATTCCAGGTTTTTTTTATATTTAATGTCGAGTTCATATTGACAATATTATTATTATTTTTTTGCAGAAAGTGGGCACTGATATGGGAATTAGTTCTGTATCATCAAGCCTTCTGAGTATTTACCGATGGGGCCAACAAGTGATAGATCTTCCAGCAGATCACCCTGCTCTACCTGTTACCTTACAAATGTACCTTACACTCCATCTAGCACGTGTTCCACCACAGCCTGGGTAAGGATTAATAAAAATTTGATGTTGAACTGTATATTAAATGCAGCTGTCTCAACTTAACATAACTACATGCTTGTACCTGACTATTTTAATACTTTTATCATAAAATAGCGTGAAAATATTACGGTAATTGTTTAATAATTCTTTATGAAAATGTCTGCAAATAGGCAAATTTCCTGTGAATAATGTGGATTTACATCCACAGAAAAACCTGCAAATAGTTGAATCCAGAAGAGTGAATAGGCGGGGGTCTACTGTACAGAGGAAATAATCAAAGGGTAAAAATTAACTTGAAAAGTTTAAAATTAATAAGGAAGCAGTGGTAATAAATTTAGTGATAAATGGGTAAATTTTTCACAACTGTCACTTAGAAATCCAGTATACAAAGAAATTTTGATGATTATGCTTAAGGTGTGGTTTGCCAGAGATTGTGTCCTAATTAAAAAAGATTTACTTACACAGATCTAACGAATCATGTTCACATGTTGATCCCAAACGATAAAATGATACAGACAGTCGGCTTAAGATCTGGGAAAAACATCTGTAAATTGCAAAGATTCACCAATAAGGTCACTTACACATTTCCCAGATTAGGTGATAATGTTATCTGCATTACTATTAAAATCAACGGATCATACTTTGGTCTTCCGAACATGTCCATCAGAACCGTCCATGACATTTACTACAATTCTAATTGGCCAGCAATTCTTATCAATAGTCTTGTCTTTGATTAGGGCAACATCTCCTATCATAATATCCCAATAAGTATTGTTCTGTATCCTTTGAGACTTAAGTAAAGGCAGGTATTCCTTCCTCCAACAGCACCAAAATATATTGGCTAAGGTTGGAATATGCCTTCATTCAGCATTGTATAAATCCCTTTTGTGGAATTCTCCCATTGTATCTGCAGTTGATTCATATTCAGCCTTTTGTGTCAGCAGCATCAACAGTGTTAGAATCAATGGACATTTTGGATCAGAAGAAATGGGTACAAGAGTTCTCAAGTTGATAATTATGCTGACTTCTGCTATGAACATATCCAACATATGTGTTAAAGTAATTCTCGTAGCTTAACATCTGGGAAAGACATCTGTAAATTCCAAAGATTCTCTAATAAGGTCATGTACACATTTCCCAAATAAGATGGTAATGTAATTCATATGTATTACAGTTAAAATGAAGCACTGAAATACTGTGATTCAAATAAACAAAATTTACTAATCCTGTACAGTCCTGCCCCCTTATTCACGTTCTCAAGATTCGCATACTCACCTATCTTTTCCTTTGGACCATATCGTTGGAAATTCGCCTATTCGCGGGTTTTTACCGACAATAAATATTCACTAATTAGTGTATTTTTATGTTATTTTCATGTCTAAATACATTTTTATGATACAAAATTTATTTACTAATTTTCAAATATTAATATTGATTAATACTGTGTTAGTAAGTTTAATAAGATTAAATGATATCATGTAATAAAAATAATTCACTCTCTCTCTCTCTCTCTCCTCTCTCTCTCTCTCTCTCTCTCTCTCTCTCTCTCTCTCTCTCTCTCTCTCTTACAGAGATGTGTTTTTTGTATGATAAGTAAATGATTTACTAATTTTCAAATATTAATATTGATGTAAACAGCAATGATATAAATTCATTAAAGAAAATACCATATTGAATCAGTAAGATTATAGTTCTTATATGAAAAAATTATGTGAGAATGAAGGAATTTCCGTTCTGTTGAGGTAGAAGTCTTTGTCCATGATTACCATTTTGCCGTCTTTGTTGGATCTACTTATTAAAAACAAATCATTAAACTTTTCTTCGCGCTTGGGATGGCTTTCATAAATCTAAAGGGAGCAGGGATATTTTCGTATTTAGGTCATTTCAAAGCATTTAGTAACACTCCTTTTAAACATATATATATATATATATATATATATATATATATATATATATATATATATATATATATCTATATATATATATATATATATATATATATATACACACACACACACACACACACAGGCAGTCCCCGGGTTACGACGGGGGTTCCGTTCTTGAGACGCGTCGTAAGCCGAAAATCGTTGTAAGCCGGAACGACGCTTGGAAATATGTCTTAAACTAATAAAAAGTTATAAAAACCTTACTTGTATTCCTTTGGTTACACTACGTGTTGTTTCCTGTAGTTTTATGTACAACCTGGAGTTATTTTCATAAAAGAATGCTGGTTCTTGAAGGTAAAAACTATTGTAATCCTCTGGTGACACTACATTCTTGAAGTTTTATGTACAACCTGGAGTGATTTTGCCAAATCTTGAGGGCTACAAGAACAGCTGATTACTATTTACGTATCATATAGACTAATTAAAGTAAACGTATCTTTAAATAGGCTTATATATTAGTATCAACAAAACATTTTCTGCCATGAGTCAGAGGCCGTTTAATGAAACGAACACTTCTCTGTCCTATCTGTTCAGAAAATAAACGTTACGTCAATCCCCGAGATCATTGTTGCCAAGGCGTCTCTCTCTCTCTCTCTCTCTCTCTCTCTCTCTCTCTCTCTCTCTCTCTCTCTCTCTCTCTCTCTCTCTCTGATCAAATTACACTGGAACCTTGACATACGATTGCCCTAATATACGAATGTTTTGAGATACAACAGAAAATTTGCGAAAATATAAGCTTTGATATACAACAAAATATTTGAGATACGATTTTGCGACGAGTGTTAGTTGTATAGGCGACCGATAAATGGCGTTCAGTCTGTTTGTTTGTTGGTGCTGCATGTTAACACGTTGTTGTTTAGTTCGTTGTATTTGCGCCTATTTTTCGTGTTATTTTGTCTATTTTATTATTAACCATGGGTCTCAAAGCTAAAGACAAAGCAGGTGATAAGAAGAAAACCCAAGAAAATGATTTCGATGGAAGCAAAACATGAAATTATAGCAAAGCATGAACGTAGCGTTCGTATCGTCGATTTGGCAAACGAGTATGGTCGAAATCTTTCTACAATATCCACGATCATCAAGCAGAAGGAAGCTATAAAAACCTTCCAAAGGCATCACCATTATTTCTAAACTACGAACTGATTAAAAAAATAAATAAAAATTAGTTTAGCAATGATATTACATTTGTGTTTATTACGTAGTTATTAGTGTACATACGTAAATGAAAAGAGAACAAATCGATCCCTGCCACCCATCCCTACCTCCTCCCCCTGCTGGCCTCACGTCATCTTTCGTTGTGGTAAGTAAAATTCCTTTCTTTTTTTAATTGATTTTATTAACATTTATACATTTATCACATTGCTATGTTATTTTATCATTATGTGTGTTATTACTCGTTTATTTGTGTATAAATTGTGTATATTATATGTAATTTAGCTGTGTTTAGGTGTGGTTTCATACCGGTAGAACGGATTAATACATATTACATTATTTTTAAATGGGAAAAAATGCTTTGAGTACAACTGTTTTGATATACGACGATGGTAACGGAACAAATTAAATTCGTATGTCAAGGTTCCAGTGTACTGGATAATGTCTCTCTTTGGATACTTCGATTTTGCCAAATCTTGAGGGCTACAAGAACAGTTAATTACTATTTACGTATCATATAGACTAATTAAAGTAAACGTATCTTTAAATAGGCTTATATTATTAGTATCAACAAAACATTTACTGGCATGAGTCAGAGGCCGTTTAATGAAACGAACACTTCTTTCGTCCTTAACTCGAAGCGTCGGAAGACGCCCTCTCTCCTCTCTCTCTCTCTCTCATCTCCGTCCTCTCTTCTCATCTCTCTCTCTCTCGCTCTCTCTCTCCTCTCATCGTCTCTCTTCTCTCTCAGACGATCCCCTCTCTCCTCTCTCCTCGAATCTCTCGATCTCTCTCTCTCGTCTCTCTCTGATCAAATTACTGGATAATGTCTCTCTTTGGATACTTGGAATTTGCGTTGTAATCTAACCAGAAACTTCGTTTTGTTATTATTACTGGAAACAAGCAATGATTTTTTCATTATTTGCGATTTTGGACTGTTATATGTAAACTTTGCGCACCGCAAGCTAGTATGTATTCATTCGCTCGGAAACTAGTTCCGCATATGAGGCGTCACTAAAAAACATCGAAAAATACGACATAAAAAGTGTCGAAAATCATCATAACCTCAAAATTTTTGTTGTAATCTAACCAGAAACTTATTTTTATTAATATACTGTGCTAAACTATAAAGGATTTTTATCATAGTATGCGTTTTTTAACCCTCTTACGCCGACTGGACGTATTTTACGTCGACTTACAAAAGTTTTTTTTTAAATTCGCGGAAAAATACTTATAGGCCTACCAGCCTAAAACTTTTGAATCACGCGCCTTGGGGGATGCTGGGAGTTCACGGATCATGTTGTTTTGTTTACAATCGTTACGCAGGCGCGCAAGCGCAAATTTCTTTCTTGCCGCACTAAAAAGTATCTGTGACACATCTCGGAAATTATTTAGTCACTTTGACATAATTTTTGTACCATTGTAAATTAGCCGTTACATGAAGTATTATATATGAAAATGTGTGCATTTTTATGTAGAATACAACAATAAAATACTCATGATTGTTGCTTTTATCAGTTTTGAGATATTTTCATAAAAATTACGATAATTGCCAAAATTTCAACCTTCGGTCAACTTTGACTCTACCGAAATGGTCGAAAAACGCAATTGTAAGCTAAAACTCTTATATTTTAGTAATATTCAATCATTTACCTTAATTTTGCAACTAATTGGAAGTCTCTAGCACAATATTTCAATTTATGGTGAATTTATGAAAAAACTTTTTCCTTACGTCCGCGCGGTAACTCTTCCGAAAAAAATCATACATGCGATTGTGGTAATGTTTGCACCATTTTAAAATTAGCCGTTATAGTTTTATATATGGAAATATGCGCAATTTCATGCAAAATACAACTAAAAACAACCCATGGTTGTAGCTTTTATCAGTTTTGAGATCTTTTCATATAAATAAACGATAATTGCCAAAATTTCAACCTTCGGTCAACTTTGACTCTACCAAAGAGTGGTCGAAAAACGCAATTGTAAGCTAAAACGCTTATATTCTAGTAATATTCAAGCATTTACCTTCATTTTGCAACAAATTGGAAGTCTCTAGCACAATATTTCGATTTATGGTGAATTTATGAAAAAAATAACATTTTCTTTACGTCCGTGCGGTAACTCTTCCGAAAAAATCATACGTGCGATTGTGGTAATGTTTGCACCATTTTAAATTAGCCGTTACATAAAGTTTTATATATGAAAATGTGCGCAATTTCATGTAGAATACAAAAAAAAATAATTGAAGGTTGTAGCTTTTCTCATTTTTGAAATATTTGCATATAAATCATGATAAATAGAAAAAAAAACCACGTTCGGTCAAATTTGACTCTACCGAAATGGTCGAAAAACGCAATTGTAAGCTAAAACTCTTACAGTCTAGTAATATTCAGTCATTTATCTTCATCTTGAAACAAATTCGAAGTCTCTAGCAAAATATTTAGATTTATGGTGAATTTAAAAAAAAAATCTTTCCTTCCCTCCGCGCGCGGATTCTCCGCCACAAATCTCCGAAATATGTACGTCCCATTCTCGGAATATTTGCTCCGTTTCATATTAGGCATTTTATAGAGTTTTATATATGAAAATGTGTGCAATTTCATGTAGAATAAAACGAAAAATATTTGAAGGTTTTAGCTTTTCTTATTTCCGAAATAATTGCATATAAAAAATATATATATATAAAAATTCGACATTCGGTCAACTTTAACTCATCAGATATGGTCGAAAACTGCAATTGTAAGCTAATACTCTTACAGTATAGTAATATTCAATCATTTGTCTTCATTTTGAAAGAAATTGGAAGTCTCTAGGACAATATTTAGATTTATGGTGAATTTTTGAAAAAAATATTTGTTTACGTCCGCGCGTTACGAATTCATGCATTATTTTGTGATAATATTTTCTCTGTGTTGCTTTTATCGTTTTACAATGTGTTATATACCAAAATGATCGCAATGTAGTGTACATTACAACGAAAAAAAGTAACTTGTTACCTTTAACCGTTTTGTTCACCGCGCGATTTGAATACAATTATATATGAGATTTCGTTTTTGCGCTATCATATATTGCATTATTTATATATGATAATGATAATTTTTTTCATTTCTGATGGTTGCATACTAAACCTCAGGCAATGACAAAAAAAGGAGCCACAAATGAACTATTAATCTTCAAAACTAAGCACGCTGTGATTTTTTGAAAAAAATATTTTTTCCGCTTCCGCGCTCACTCCGAAACCCCTCCGGCACACGGGAGACAATTTTTTATTTACCGCTCCGGCATAAGAGGGTTAATCAAAATTAATATTTGAAAATTAGTAAATCATTTTTGTATCATAAAAATGTATTTAGTCATGAAAATAAACATCAAAATACACTAATTAGTGATTATTTTCGTCGGAAAATTCCGCGAATGGGCGAGTCCGTCCACGAATAATTTCTAGATAGGTTCCAAAGAAAAATCCGCGAATGTGTGAGTCCGCGAATCCGGAGAACGCGAATACGGGGGGAACACTGTAAACACAAAAGGACAGGTTTCCCTCCCACGCACTTGACCGGGCGGCGGGGGAAATGAGCCGATGGTTCCTTTTTCTTTGCTCATCATAAAGAGAGAGAGGAAATAGGGAAAGTGTCCCAAATCATCCTTAGTGTCCACAAAAGGGAACTTGTTCACTTATTTTTTTTTGATGGGACAAGAGCATACGCTTATATCAAGTGGCCGAAATTCAATTACCAAATTTTCCTTTTACCACAAAAATGGCTGTTTACTACTGCGCAGCAAGCATAGTTGTTTATGGTTGCGCAGCAAACATATAATCGACATCCGGTTCTATAACTTATCCCTCTGTGGGAATCAGTCTCACCCTGAGAAGTTGCCTGGTGGATCCAGTGTATTTTCCCAAATTACATTTAGGACAATTGTACTCATAGACAACACCAGACGACATCAAAGGCGGTAGCTGATCCTTAAATCTGAAAAGAGAGCCAATAGTACTTCTAGGGTTCTTAGGTATTAATTTAAGATCGAAAGCTCCAATATATTTTTGGACGATTTTCAAGAAATCCCTCCAAAACTTATCTTCATATAAAAAGGAAACATTGCATATATGGGAGTTTAGGCACGTCAAAACAATTTGGCCTATTGGAGAATTTTATATTTAGAAGTTTTTTGATAATCCTGTGAAAAACATGAATATGGAAACGATTAATGGTGAAGTATTGTTGAAAGAAGACAATTTCTTGGTGAAAGAGGTTCCAGTCCGATGTTAGGTCGAGATAAGGCATGATGTATAAGCATGTAGATAGAGTTCAGTTTAAAATTGATAGAACAAAAGCTATAAAATTTAGACCTCAGACCAGTAAAAGTTTTCTCTCTGAATATAGATGTATTAAACTTGTCATTACCTTTAGTTATGAATATATCTAAAAATGCTAGCTTGGAGTTGTGTTCTTTTTCTATGGTGAAAGTGATGTGATGAAAGGAATTAGAAAATTCTAAGAAGCGTTCAGCATCGTGGTCTTGTATAAACAAAAGAAAAGTGTCATCAACATATATAGCATAGAATAGGGGGCGATAGGCTAAGGGGCAATCATTGAGTATACACTCCTCCAGGGAGCACATGAAGATATTGGCGAACGTAGGTCCGAGAGGAGAACCCATGGCCATTCCCTCTATTTGTCTGAAAAGCACACCATTAAAAATAAAAGCCGTGTCCAGCATGGCCAGTTCTAAAAACATCTTGAAAAGGGAGCGAATAAAACTATGATACAGTGATTCGGGGTTGGAAAAAAGTTACCGGTCAGAATCTTGTGGAAGAATGCGTTGTTTAAACTGTTCAGAGTTAGATACAGTATACTTGTTAGTGATCAGGGGCTCCATTATGGGAACAAGAAATTTAGCCAATTTGTAATTTGGAGTTCTAAAGGAGGCCAAGATAGGGCAAAGGGGGACTTTGGGTTTGTGAACTTTGGGTAGACTATACAGAATTCCAAAAGAGGAGCCTGTAACAAAAAGATCATGGTATGTGTTCTCGCTAATGATGTTCTCATTCTTAAGGCTACGGAGAAATCTATTGATCAAGTCTTCTATTCTAAAGATGATTTGATAATTAAGGAGACCAATTTCTTCAAATTTAGTATGGTCATTTAAGATTTGGGTTGTTTTCTTGACGTATTCCGACTTGTCTAAGATGACAGTTCCCCTATCCTTATCAGGCTTTGTAATAATCAAATCATCGTGCTTGGACAGAGTTTTGAGGGTTTTATAATTGCTTTTATTGAGAAAGGGGGCCCAATGTGTTTTTAATTTAGTAAAAGCTTTATGTGATAGAACCATCAATTCATTTTGTAAATGGCTGAGATCAGTACACAAATTCAGATTTCAGTTGGTGGAATGTTTCAAGTGGCAAGTAGAACTGGCAGAACATAGGTTTGTAAATAGGCAGGCAAAATTTTAATCCAAAAGACAAAAGGAATTCCTCACATTTAGATAAATAATATTTAGAAAAACTATAAACAGTTTTGTTGTAGCCATGAAATCTAGGTAAGTTAATTCCAAGATTAAACGGTTTTAGTCGTTTCCTTTTGAAGAAGTTTTTAGAACTGGCGGTGTTGGACACGGCTTTTATTTTTAATGGCATGCTTTTCAGACAAATAGAGGGAATGGCTATGGGTTCTCCTCTCGGACCTACATTCGCCAGCATCTTCATGTGCCCCTGGAGTTTTTGTTAGTGGATGGTGCTGAGGGCATGTTTGTTGCGTAAAAAAAAATCAACATATTGCGTTTGATATTTTCATTTGATTAGTACATCAGAATACTACTACGATCTTTACATATTTATCTTTTATCGGAGTGAAAACAGTAAAATGTGTTCTTTCATGCCAAACTGTTTTGATTAAAACAGGTTTTTCTCAAATTTTGTTCATGGTTGAGTTTGATGGTACTATACCGAAGTTTGCAGGAGTCTCCTCCATGTTGCCAATGTACGATAATAGTTGTTAGCAGATGAACATTCTTTCCTCAGTTTCAGTTACAACTTGCAGTTTAAATTTAGCTGTATGTGCCCTTGCCTATCTTTTCTCCATAGCAAATAAGTATATGGTAATGTAAAAATATATCAGTGCTGTTCTACTTAATGCCACTTGTAACATAACTGCGGTAATTTTTTACTATCGTATGATGGTTGAAATCCAAACAAACCGCTTTTGTTATTGGATTTGGTTGTTCATAGCAAATCAGCTTTTTCTGGCTGTATGTGTTTAAACAATAAGTAATACGATATTCCTTTTTCAGTATACTATTTCAGTAAAAGAGTAAATAATTAACATTAAAAAGACCAAGTAACAATCAAAAACTATTTTAAAAAGCATTTTTAGTATGATAATTCCAATCATTATTGTTTTTTTTTATTTATGTACCAATTAACTTAGATCAGCTGATTGAGTTATTTAATTTAATTAATTGGGGTCATCTTATGCAGCGAACATACCTCTAAACCTACATTTTTACATGTTAAATGGGGGGATCATCTTATACGCTGAGTCACCTTATATGCCGGCGTATAGGGTATATATTTTGTTACAAATATGGGGAAAAACGGTAAATTATTGCCTTATACATAAAGTTTTCAGTTTAAAGTATGATGGTTGTTGTTTATAAGGATACAGGTTGTTTACAGTAATGTGGTATTGACAAGTTAGGTGGGGAAAGGTACAGAGTTGCCTTTGAAAACCTTTAGATATTTTTTTACTCACCATTATATGGGTTTTGCCATTCAGTTAATCTGGATAAATGAAGGATATTATACAGCACAAGCCTAATTCCTTTGAGCAGGAAAGATGGCTTTTATTTCATTCTGTAGAACTTGAGGCTAAGGACAAACAATCTGAAGGAAAGATGTTGAATGTTAAATCATCATCAAAAACATGAATGTGATATGAGATAATCTGAAGGTCAAAGGTAAGTGGAAGAAAAAGAGTAGGTGAGAATTTTTTTTAGAAATGGCAGAGATTGCATTTGGGAAAAATAGGTTCAGCAAGAGATTTTATGAACTCAGTTGTATGGGTAAAGTGCTGACAAAGGAAGTTTTGTCATATAATTTACGATAATCAAGCCTATCACACTTCTAAATCCCTCTTTCCAAGTACGCTCAGTGTTTGAGTATATCATCAAATTTATGGATGAAGTCAATGACATGTACTGTATTGGGAATTTGCTTTGGTATTGATGTAAAATATTGATATTCACATTAATTTTTAATTTTTTGCAAACCATTTAGATTGTATGCTTAAAATATACATGTTGTTTTTAAAGTTCTGATAAATTTTTGAGAGGTGTATCACTAAATTATCATTTCTTTTCTACTAACCTTCCTTTTCTTTGTTTTGTTTTACCTATTGCCAGGCAATATGAGTGTGGCTGTGTGATTCTGAGATTCTACCAGGGATTTGTAAATTCATCATTTTTAGGGAAGATTAAGAAAAAAGTAAGGTCTGCCGTAGAGCATTACGAAGCTAAAAATGCTAAACAAGAAGAAATCGAAGCTGAGGAAAACAGTGAAGATGCTCAGGTAAAATAATAGTGTGTTAGTGTTATTTCCTTTTTTTCAGGGGAGGTTTCAAAATATCATTGTAATTATTATTATTGTTATTTTCTAGCAAATTTTCATGTTGTTTATTAACACTTAAAGAGCTGGGGTAAAACTTTGAGGTCGGCTGATTTAAGAAAAAACATGTAATTGGACATGGTGTACGGAAAAAAATGCAAAAAAATGTTGTTTACCTTCCACAATTAGTTGAAAATTATTTTACAACCCCTTGTTAGGCCTCTTTTACAAAACAATCGTAAATTTTACAGAGTTATACATGATTTTCCTAATAAATTTATTTTATTTTGTAAAAATAATTCTGGGCTCAGCCCGTGTCGTTACGTGAAATGTCCCTTTAGCACACATTTCTAAGGTAAATTATTGCTAACATACCAGAGAAAAAAGCTAATATGGAAATGCCAGAATATTCTGGCTCGCTCACCTTATTTAAAGGTGTCGGTATGGTTTCTGGGGCGAGTGAAACCACTACCAGGGGTCCTTTGCCATTTAGATTCATCCTCCTTCAAAATCCCTCTACTAGAGAGGAGCCGACCTAAGGCCCACTCCCCGCTACCGTGCTGCTAGCGCCTCTGACGTCATTCCTTTTCGTTAGCACGATCCAGACCGCATGCGTTTTTCTTGCTCTGTGTTGTGCTCGCTCTGGATTTATATTCTTTCATCATGCAATGTCAAGACTCATCTGCATCCAAGTTAAGTACTGCTAACAATGTTTTATGTCATTTATAGCCGGGCAAGGGCCCGTTTAACCCTTTTATTTCGGTTATTATAGACGGCGTCCCGGATGGCTTTGTTCCCAAGCCGCCTTGTGCGGCTTGCTCCCACATATTCCCTTGTTTCGTGCTACACTCGGTCTTCTATACCGTTTGTGCTCGAATTATTTAGCAGTACATTATTATTCTAACGGTGATGCATTATTGACGTATCATTGATATTATTTTTGTAATTTTCAACACGGGGGTGGTTAAAGAGTTCGCTCTAAGCTCGTAGCCTACATCGCTTCCTTCAGCTCAGAGTTCATGCATGCATGTTCTTTTAGTTGTCAGGTCTCTATGTTAGGCTCTCTTAGGACTTAGGTCCTTTCTTTTTGGTCCTGAGCTACCCTGGTCACCGCCCTACGTTTCTACATATCAGCATAGGCCAGCTGCTTTGAGTCACTAAGGTCGCCCTCCCTTCTCGGTTGGTTCGATCCAGCTTCTCCAGGACTCTTCTTTCTCTTCTCCATCATATTTCTTCCTTCTCCCCCGTGTTTTGTTAGGATGTTATTGATATTCATGCTTGTCGAGACGGTTCAGGCTGGCCTAGGCCACCTTCGATCGCATGGTCTTTCTCACCGCGTGGCTCACCCCACGACCGAGAAGGGTCCAGGCGACCGCTATGAGCCACCCAGCGTCGGTCCCCCATGCTTACTCCCCCTCCAGGGGGGAGATACGCTCGTTCACGTTGTCCCTGACAACCGATCCGAGCTCCCTCCCTTCCTCCCCCCACCACGCGGGGATACGGGAGTTAGCTGGAGGACACTCGTCGCTGGCTCGGCTCAACACCGCTCTCCCTATATAGTACCGGGGGGACCCCTGCCTGGCCAAGTCTCGGTTGGCCACCAGGCTCAGTTACGCTCGGCTCTCCTCGGTTCTCAGGCCGAGCTCCCCTACCCCGAGTCATCACCCTTCCCCGCTCCGGCGGATCAGGGCTCCAGCATTGCCAGGTCCCAGGGTCAGTGACTTTGTCTAGGTCTGTTAGGCATGTAGGACTCATGTCCTTTTCTCCTAGTCCTACCACCCTGGCAATTGCCCTCCGTTTCGACGTACCGGCAGAGCCCAGCTCCCGAGTGGTTAGGCGCCCTCCCTCCAGGGTCAGTTTCCTAGCCTCTCTAGGACGTTCCTTTTTCTTTTTCTATGATTCCCTTCTTTTCTTTTATATTGTAATTTTATTTTGTAATTTTAGTTAGCATGTTGAGACGGTTAGAGTAGCTTAGGCTACCTCTTCATCGGACCTACCATCCACGTGGTTATTTCACGTTCACGGTGGGCCAGGCGATCACACTGAGCCACCGGCTCAGTACCCCTCCCTCCCTCCCCTCCCTCTACGGGGGTCGGGGAGGCACGTTCCGCTCGCTCACGTTGCCATGACAACACCCGAGCTTTCTCCCCTCCTCCCCTCTCCGGAGGGGATACGGGATTCTCGTGTGGGAGTAGGGTTATATATATTATATCTTGTCATAACGTTCTCTCCTTGGGCTCCACGGGGGGTCCCGGGTGCGTTCGGGTCAGACTGGCCATCTGGTTCGTCCGCGCTCAGGAGACCCTGGTGTCCCTATCGTTCTCTCTCCTACCCCGGTCTCCCACCACCCCCCTTCTTTCCCACCGCGCCAGCGGCGGGATCGACTGGTTCCGCCAGCTCTTTGTGGGGGGGGTGGGGGGTGACGGAGAAGAGCTCCATACATGCTTCCTATGATTGTTGTTATTGTTTTGTATGAATTCCGCTAACCGCCGGAGCACCCTCTCATCGGGGTCTCCTTTGGTTGGCCTAAATTTCTACGGCGGAGCTATGCTCCTCCTTGTCTATTTATCTTATTATTATTATTAGGTTAACTTTCTCTTGCTTCTCCCCACCGTACTTGTACCACCCCGGCATTGAGTCTGGTTGCTAGTTTGGTGAAACTCCTTCTCCGGCGTACCGTAACCTGCTACTAGCATACTTGACCTATGGACTATCAAGAGAACAGGAGAAGGTTAACATATAATTCTCGCTCCGTCTTCGAAGGCCAAGCATTCCAAACTTTTAACAAGTTTGGTAGAGGAAGCAGGGCTAGGGGTTCATTTTGCCAGAGAGGTGGCAGAAGAGCTCTTATCAGAGGAAAACACTTTCGTGGAGGACGTGGGTCTCGACCGGCCCCAAGTCAGTGAGAACCCTCAGGTAGGAGGGAGACTGTTCCTCTATTGACACAGATGGGGGTTCAGCAGTTGGGCACAAAGTATTATGTCCAAGGGACTAGGATGGAGCTGGATCAAAGGTCCCCCTCCATCCAAGACCTTCTATCAGCAACCGACGACAGAACTGACAGAGTATGCCGAAGAACTACTTCAGAAAGGGGTAGTATCAAAAGTCAAGCATTGAAAGTTTCAAGGTCGCTTGTTCACCGTGCCAAAGAAAGGCTCAACCAAAAGAAGAATAATCTTAGACTTATCCCGTCTAAACTTATTCATTCGTTGCGACAAGTTCAAAATGCTGACTATCTCGCAGGTGCGGACCTTACTTCCCCGTGGGGCCGTCACCATCTCTTTTGATCTTACAGACGCATACTATCATATCCCAGTAGCGAGACACTTCCGCCCGTACCTAGGCTTCAGACTAGGGAACCAGGCATTCTCATTCAAAGTGATGCCTTTCGTGTTGAATGTGGCACCCAGGATATTCACAAAGGTGGCGGAGTCAGTAGTTCAACAATGGTCTCAAGGGATAATGGTAGTAGCGTATCTGGACGACTGGCTTGTTTGGGCAACAACCGTCGAATAGTGCCAGAAAGCTATAACCAAAGTAATTCAATTTCTGGAATATCTGGGATTCCAAATAAACAGATCAAGTCCAGGCTAATGCCGGACACACGCTTTCAATGGCTAGGCATTCAATGGGACTTGAACGCCCACACTCTGTCAATTCCGTCGGACAAAAGGAAGCAAATAGCCAAAGCTACGAGGCAATTCCTCAAGTGCAAAAAAGCATCAAGGAGAAACCAGGAAAGAATCCTAGGTTCTCTACAATTCGCCTCAGTGACAGACATTCTACTGAAGGCAAAATTAAAGGATATAAATCGGGTTTGGCGTTCGAGAGCAAACAACAAGTCTCGGGACAAGTTGTCAGCCATTCCACCGGTTCTCCGCCAACATCTCCGCCCCTGGGCGGAAGTCGAGAATCTGTCCAAATCAGTGCCTCTTCAATTCCCCCCTCCGGCGTTGGTTATTCACACGGACGCATCTCTAAGCGGATGGGGAGGATACTCTCAATTCAAGAAAGTACAAGGGACTTGGTCCCGTCAGTTCCGCCAGCTTCATATAAATGTATTGGAAGCCATGGCAGTGTTCCTCGCATTGAAGAGGCTTCTACCAGCCAAGAACTCTCATATCAAACTGGTACTGGACAGTGCAGTGGTAGTACACTGCATCAACAGGGGAGGATCCAAGTCAAGTCATGTGAACCATGTCATGATAGCCATTTTTTCACTAGCAGCCAAGCACAAATGGCATCTATCCTCCACCCATCTGGCGGGGGTAAGGAACGTGATAGCGGACGCTCTGTCTCGGTCAGTTCCACTAGAATCGGAATGGTCTCTGGACAAGCTCTCATTCCAGTGGATATGCCAAAGGGTCCCAGGCCTCCAGGTGGATCTTTTCGCATCACAATTGAACCACAAGCTCCTGTGCTATGTGGCTCCCAATCTGGACCCTCTGGCTTATGCCACAGATGCCATGGCCATAGATTGGAATCAGTGGAAGAAAATATACATCTTTCCTCCAGTGAATCTTCTATTGAAAGTCCTGAACAAACTCAGGACTTTCAAAGGACAAGTCGCTCTAGTAGCCCCACATTGGCCCAAGAGCAACTGGTTCCCTCTACTTCTGGAACTGGGTCTCCGCCCTCAACGGATTCCCAATCCCAGGCTCTCTCAACAAGTACAAATGAGGACTATGTTCGCTTCCTCAGGAATTCTCAAAACCCTAACTTTATGGACTTCATGAAGTTCACGGCTAAGAGAGATGCAAATATCGATCCTCAAAATATCCTCCTTTTAGAATCGGATAAAAGAGAATCAACGTTACGTCAATATGACGCAGTGGTTAAGAAACTAGCAAATTTCCGGAAGGAAACACAATCTCGAACCATGACTACTAACTTGGCTATTACATTCTTCAGATCATTATTTGAAAAAGGTTTAGCAGCCACTACCATTACTACTAATAAGTCGGCTCTAAAGAAGATTTTTCAATTGGGCTTCAAAATAGACTTAACAGATTCTTATTTCTCGTCTATTCCCAAAGCGTGTGCTAGGCTCAGACCAACAGAGAGACCTAGCTCAGTTTCATGGTTCTTAAATGATGTTCTCAGATTGGCCTCAAACACTGATAACAATTCATGCAATTATATATCTTTACTAAGGAAAACACTCTTCCTTTTAAGTCTGGCCTCAGGAGCCAGAATATCTGAACTGTCGGCTCTCTCCAGAGATCCAGGCCACATAGAATTTCTCCCCTCAGGAGAAGTTCTCCTCTCCCCAGATAGAAAATTCTTGGCCAAAAATGAGGACCCCTTAATGAGATGGGCCCCTTGAAGGTACCTCACCTTCCTCAAGACCCTTCTTTATGTCCAGTAACCACCTTACGAGCCTTCCTCTCAAGGACGTCTACTAGATCATCAGGTCCTTTATTCTTAAGAGAGAAAGGTGGCACTATTTCCTTAAAAGGAATTAGACAGCAAATCTTGTACTTTATTAAGCAAGCCAATACAGATTCCTTCCCTAAAGTCCACGACATTAGAGTGGTAGCCACCTCAATTTATTACTTCCAACACATGAATTTCGATGATCTTAAGAAATATACAGGCTGGAAGTCACCGACATTATCCAGAAGCTATTACCTGAAATCCTTAGAAGCTTTAAAATTTCCAGCAGTGGCAGCGGGAAACACAGTTTCCCCTGACCCTGTCTAAGTAGTTAGCCATAGATCCAGATCTCCTTTCTACCTGACCTCACTCAAATACCTTCCTGCGACCCATGCCAACCAGGTTCACCACTAACCTATAAGCCTTAGTTGCAAAGGCTATAGAGTGAGGTTTTCCTTATTTTTTTGCTAGGAATCCTCACATTTGTATATATTTCATATTGTATAAATTACCTTATTATTCATTGTCATATTGTACTCCTATAATCTTTATTAGTAATAAGAATAATCCAACTAATCTAAGTTAGTTTAAGTGTAAATTCACTAATTTGTATAATTTACAAGATTATATTAGTTTTTACTTATTTTGCTTTTTATTACTTTCCTTATTTTGTTTTCATTTTACCAAGCTTGTGGCCAATTCTCTGGTACTATTTCACAAAGCGACACGGGCATGGCCCAGAAAAGGGATTTTGACGAAAGAAAAATCTATTTCTGGGCAATGGCCTGTGTCGCCCAGTGAAATCTCCCCCTTTTTTATTAACCCCACCCTTTAGCCCAAGCTTGGTTCTCTGATATTAAAGGATGGCCGCTAGAGGCGCTGATGTTAGTGTGGGAGTGTTGGTATTAGTAGTAGCTGACGTGGGCTGTGTATCAGCTCTCTCTAGCAGGGGGATTTTGTGAAGGAGATATCTAAGGGACAAGAGGCCCGTGGTAGTGGCTTCACTCGCCCCAGAAACCATACTGACACCCTCTTTTTATTTAGGGTGAGTGAGTCAGAGTACTCTGACATTCCATTTTGGTTTTTCTCTGGTAATGTTAGCAATTTTTACCTTAGAAATATGAACTAAAAGGATATTTCACTGGGCGACAAGCCATTGCCCAGAAATAGATTTTTCCTTTGTCAAAATCCCTTTTCTGGCCAAGAATGAGGACCCTTTGAAGAATAAATCTGCTATTTTTCTAAGGGACCTCAGAATTACAGATAGACATTGGACCCAGTCCAATCACTCCTGGTTGATATAGATGTCACAGCAAACATCTCAGGTGGGCCTTTTGTTCTTACACCATATCGCAAACAAGCCACTTTCTCTACATTGGCTGAGAACTGTCCTAGTGTCCCTAATTAGAAAGGTGGAACCCACCCCTTCCTGGTTCACATGGAGTCAGTGGATACATCCCTGGTTTTAGTTGGAGACATTTCTTGGAAAGAAGTATCTTGAGTTTAAAAGGTAATCATCAGAGGTAGTGTTCCTCGAATACTGCTACCACGACATCCAGCAACTTTGGGTGCACTGTAAGTTGGTAGGTGGTAGGGTAAGTCCCGATCCCATAGACGTTAAATAGAATACAAATTCCTTGCTTGATGCCATGGTAATTTCCTTCATCAAAACCTATTTTATATATAATGTACATATATTATGTCTCCTGTAAGATTTCAGATTGTGGCTATTACAGATGTCTCCTGTAAGATTACAAATGATGGCTATTACAGTTACATATGTATCTGGTAAAAGAATGACCAGTAGATTCTACATATTCCTGATTAGAATAAAGTTTTTCTCACCTGTCTGTAGTGTACTTTTACACGTAAAAGTATACATAAACATTTAGTAATATCATGATGGATTTATAGTATAAATTTATTTGCAGTACATATTGCTATTAATTAAACAATTACTAACTGTATGACTAGTAAAATGTTTTGCAGTCTTTTTTTATAGATTCTTTTAATTCACTTTACAGACAGGGGATACTATTAAACTCCTAAATGCTATGCAGTTGTGGTTAGATGAGGCATGTCTCTATGAATCAGGAGTGTACCTCCCTGCATTGCCACCTCATCTCCTGCCTCAGAAATTGATGCAAATATTCCAGGTAGTATTCTAGCTCAAATTATGGCTTTATTTTTCAGAAGCTGCATATTAGTCGTAAATATTTTAATGCTATAAGATATCTACATGGTGAAAACATTTCTTATTTCTAATTTCATCTAAGTTCATATCTCAGTTATGGTGTTCATAGCTGACATGTATTTTTTAAAGTAATAAGCAGAAAATTGCAAAAATATTGTCTTCTGATAAGTGCAAAAAACAATATATAGCAGATATTTTATTCTTCTGCAATTTTGTTTTTTATGATTGTGTTTTTCCCTTTGTTTTGGCTATCATTAGCTTTTCCATTTTAAAATATCGTTTGCATCTTAGGTTAACATGTTAAATTCCTTGTATGCCTTTGTTTAACCATACATTAGCAACTGAACATCGTTAGTTAAATGACTGTTTATGTATAACGTACCTTATAGTGTTATTGCAAATATACAAAGTTATTACTATAAACTACCCCTTATGTTACGAAGCAGTTGACCTATTAATACAAGTAAAGATGAATTGCTCAGCGCTTATTTGAAAAAGCATTTTTTTCCTCTAAATTTGAAGATGTGGCTTCTTGTCCTTGTTTGGACAGAAATTGGTAAGCTTTTTCAGGTTGCTTTTATGTACTTCTTCCAATTAAATGTTTTGCTTGAGCTTTGATTTGCTATTATTTTTTCTTACCTTCAGAGTAACTGGGAACCATGGCCAGAGTCAGTTAACCATGGATCATTAGATAGAGCAGCTGACTCTTTTCTAAGGTGAGGCTTCAGTTGTTTGGGGTTTTGTTTGTTTGTTTGTTTTTTGAGCTTGACAAACTGTTGGCTATCACTTTTTTCCATATGGTAATGTCTTGATTTCATCAAAGTATATTTTCACATAAGTGACTTGCCAAACAGTTACATAGTTGTAAGCTTTCTTACCTGGCAGTCGAAAGTTCAAATTATTTGGCGGCTGTGGCACTGCTGTCATTAGTGTAGGTGAATAGGTCCAGCCCACTTTCAGGAACGCCCGGTACTGCTGAGCCAACTGTCATCAATTTGTTTTCTGCCAGCCACAGAGTAACATTGGTGGTTCTTGCAATCATTTTTTCATTGTTTTTGTGGTTCATCTGCAGATTTGGTGAAGGACCCTTTTGGTGGTTGTTATTGTTAGCTGCTAAATAAAAATGAGTATTAGCATATTCGACTCTAGTTCGTCAGCAGCTAGGTTTTGCAGCAAAGGCTGCGAAACTAGGATGGGAAAACTGTTATGATCCGCACTCCAAGTGCGTGAAGTGTAGGGGCCAGGAATGTAATAAAGATTTAACATGTGCTGGCAACAGGCATATTCTGGTGCCACATCTCTCTGCTCAGCATACTTGCTGTCACGTTGTCGACTCCCTTCCACGCTCATTGAAAGGAGTATCGACTCATTCACCTCCACCAATGCGGATTGCCTCGCCTGTTAATCGATCGTTGACTAAGAAGAATCATTTGACTAACACAGCTTTGACTTCTACACCCATTGCTCCACAAGATGAATTGTCTCTGGGACCTTTTATCAGCAACTTCAAGAGCTTATGGGTTTTCTGAAGAAGGCAACTGATCCCATAGGGGAGGACCTTGGTCTGTTGCCCGTGTTGTCAGCCTACATGAGTCTCTTGAAGTACTTGCTTGTCAACTACTCAGATTTCTTTGAGCCAGCTCTCCAATCGTCTCCGCCTTCGATTTTTGTAATGGATAGGAAGACAGTCACAAGTGGTTTACCCAAACTAGTCCTTTCTCAGTTCGCCAAGAAGGTGTTGAAAAAGGCGAGTGAGTGGTTGGCAAATAAGCGGGAATTAGGAAAAGCTTCTTTCGCCTATCCCCCTCCCAAGCTTCTTATTTAAGAGGTACTGCTTTTACACAACCGGAGAAGTTCTGTCCTTGAGAGTGTCTGCCTTCTCTCAAGGGGACATCTCTGGTCCATTAGATGTGAACAGAAGGTCATTTACTGTAGCGAAGGTAATGTTCTGGACTCAAAACTTTGACCATCTTGTGAAGAACTTGTTCAAGATGTTAGAAGTATTTTGTTTCCTGGATTGGATTATGTATATTGGAGCCTTGGTCAGGAAATTGAGGAGTGCCAGTCCTTTTTCGAAAAGTTTGCGTTGGATTGGCTGAATGCTTTGCCCTCCGTGGACAAGGCGGTGAGGGATGGATTAGGAGAGCTAGCTTCCCTTTTTACTATGGAGGTACTAAAGAAAAGGGAGTTATGGTGCTCGTTCGCTTCTAGGGAAGTAACAGCTATCCAGAATTCAGCCTTAATGTTCTCACCCTTAAACAAATTGCACCTTTTCCTGGAAGACAGTCCAGCAGGTGCTGTTGGACCTTGAGAAGAAATCTACTAATGATCTTCTGGCGCAGTTAGTTCACAAGGCGCCCGAAGGACTCCCTTTACAGGAGCTAAGTCATCCTCTCTGCAGAAGCACCCTTTTGGAGGAAAAACCAAGATTCTAAATAGAAAAAAGTTCAACTTACAAGCACTAGCGAAGTCAACCAAGAAGTCCTCTATGAAGTCGACTTGCAAATAATATGCAGGTCCTTCACATACCAGTAGGAGTGAGACTTCATTTCTTCTGGGAGGAATGGAGCCAGAGGCGTGGAGCTGTGGGTCGGGCAAGTTCTTTGAAAAGGTTATTCGATCTCTTTTCAAGAAGTTCCACCACTGTCCAATACTTCCATCACATTGACAGCCTTCTTTTTCAGTCTGTCTACAGGTCCCCAAGTTTTTACTTATCCTTGCTCCCCTTGGAAAAGGGCTACATTTGATGGGAATCATGCTTCATTCTATTTAGACGACTGACTCCTAAGATCCAAGTTGAGTCGTCAGTGTGTGGAGGACTTGGACAAGACATTACGTCTAACTTAATAGTAAGGTATAAAGATAAACCAGAAGAAATCCCAGTCATCTCTGACTCTGATTCAGAACGTTCCCTGTTTAAGGATGATTCTTGACTAGCTTTTTGAGCTATTATCTCCCTGAAGAGAATTAGAGTGGCAGCCCGGACCATTGAGATACAACGAACCAGATACCGACTGTAACCCCTACTGGTATTTAGGAGTAGACTTGAAAACTGTGAAACTGACCGTCTGCCGAAAATATATGGGTGGCTTACATAAGGGGACCGTCTGCTATGGCGGATGACATGTCAACTTGAAAAAATAAAAAATCGAGTTATTACTTGTATCTATGCAGAAACATGCCGTGCATGCTTTCCAGAAGTTTCAGCCAATTCTTTTTACAAATAATGAAGATATAGCAGTTTTTAAATGATGACGTCATCGTAAATGCGTCGTCTGTATGACTGAGTTTGACAGAACCGTTTTTGCGTGTTTATTTTTGCATATATACAGGGATTTTTTCAGATTTTTTTCGAGATTCTCATACATCTGGTAGCAATGAAAGGTAGTGTGAGTTGAGCGCTGGTCAGAGCGGCTATTTATAGGCGAGAGCCGCGAGACTCGGAGAATGACTCAGTTACGCCACAGACATCAAAGGAGTTACATGCACTCGTCACTGCGTTTGTCTCCCCCCTAGCTATTTACGTTGTTTTTATAACTTCTTAGTGAACTTATAGCAATTGCCGAACCGTTTACCTAGATCAAGAAGGCTACTCAGCAATCTAAGGCTAGCAAAAGATTAGCGAACGGCAGGGTGTGTTCTGAAGAAAAATAAAAACCCGATAATTCATTGTTATCAGCGCCCTCATTGTCTCATGTCTTGCCGTCAACATCATTGTCTGGTGTCACGCTGAGGGTATTAATACCACTTTTAGGGGTAGGACCAGGATCCTTGGTGTAGAAATCAACAATAAAAGTACAAATAAAGTCATTATAATAATGTTGTTTTGACTTTTATAAGAAAAAAGCGAAATTTACATAGCAAATCTTTGGGAGCTCATAACTCAAAAACATACTTATGCTCATGTCGGTAACCATTACTCGGTTATTTATTATCCAATTTTGGAGAGAAAGATATCATTGGAAAGAGGAATAAAAATCCCATAATTCAGTGTGACAGAATTTTGATTTCTTTCTTTCTTTTTTTTTTAATTTTTTTTTTTTAGAATTTTTGAGTGTCTAGACTAAAAAAAAAAAAAAAAAAAAATCATAAAAAACAAACAAAAACCAAAATCAAAATTCTGTCACACAAGAATATTGTTTCCGTATATAAAGAAAGTGTTTATGGTATGATTTTCAATACAACTGATGTCATATTAGCGGAGAAATCTCTACCAAGTTTTAAATCATAATTTTTGCTAATAAAAACTAAAATTTTTTGCTCAAATGACTTGAAACTTTTTTATATGATAAAGGTATTACAGTAATACTTTGGGTTACGAACCGATTAGTATACGAATTTTTTAACTTCGAAGAGACGCCCTTATTCTGGAATACGAATTTCGCTTGGAATACGAATGCGCGAATTTTGCTTTGTTTACATCGGATGAGCGTGGGATCTGCGAACGCATTTTTTCGGCCAAACTTAACGAGGGTCACGTGACTTCCTCCTACCCATCCCTTGACCCTTTTTAAACCATAACTCTTTCAATATCTCGCTGGCGGTAAGATTGAACGCATCTGTCTGTGATACGCTCTTCAATTTGCTTAGTGATTTGCGCACAGTGTTGTGTTTCCGTGATAGTGCTTATACATTACTATTACCCAAATACTAAAGACAATGGCTCCGAAGATGACGAAGGCAAGCAGCAAGAAGGAAAGCATAAGAAAGAAGGAGATGATTACAGTCGAAATGAAGAAGGAAATTATCCAAATGCATGATAAAGGCGAGTGCGTGAAAGACATTGCAGCATTCTTCAGCGGTCGCAATCAACGATCTGCACTATTTTGAAGAAAAAGGAAGAAATTAAAGCAGGTTAAAGCATCAAAAGGTGTCACAGTATTGACGAAACAACGGCCTTATATCTCGACGATGTAGAAAATTTGCTCATAGAAAAATATTTTTTCAAAATTGTGAAAGACAACATAGTGTTGCGTAAAGCGTAAAATTAGTGATCGTAGTGAACGGTGCGCTCTAGAGAAAGAACCAGAAAGTCTTCCAGTAGTGTTCACGGAGGGAGATTTCCCCCCCAAGCCCTAACCCTCTCCTCCTCATCTTCCCCTCCTCCTCCCGTCTCCGTCAAGCCAGCAGCCACACTCGCCAAAGGTAAAGTTCAGGTTTTACTGTGCATGCATATTAAATCTAGTGTTTATATTTAATTTCATTCTTCAATTTTATAATTTTATGTAATTCCTACACGAATTTTCAACCTTAGTGAACAACAAAAATAAATGGAAAAATAGAATGAAATGAAATGTTATTCATGTCGGGGTGGAACTCATTATTTGCTTTTTATAACATTCTTATGGGAAAATCCATTTGGGTTACGAATTTTTTAGGTTACGAAGCAGGTTCTGGAACGGATTAAATTCGTAACAAGGTATTACTGTATATATATCTAAAACATATATGAAAAATTATCTATTCTGCGTGATAAATAAAAAAAATAGACATCATAGCGGACGGTCCCCTTAACCCTCTTACGCCGATTTGGACGTATTAAACGTCTAGTCAAAACTGTCTCCCGTATGCCGATTGGACGTATCATACGTCGGCTCAAAAAAAGTTTTTTTAAAAATTCGCGGTAAAAATACTTATAGGCCTACCAGCCGAAAACTTTTGTATCACGCGCCTTGGGGGATGCTGGGAGTTCACGGATCAAGGTGTTGTTTTGTTACAATCGCTACGCAGGCGCGCAAGCGCGAAAGCGCGAATTTCTTTCTTATCGCACTAAAAGTATCAGTGACACATCTCAAAATTATTTCGTCACTTTGACATAATTTTTGCACCATTTTAAATTATCCTTTACATGAAGTATTATATATGAAAATGTGCGCAATTTCATGTAAAATACAACCAAAAAAATACTCATGATTGTAGCTTTATCAGTTTTGAAATATTTTGCATATAAATAACGATAAGTGCAAAAGTTTCAACCTTCGTCAACTTTTGACTCTACCGAAATGGTCGAGAAACGCAATTATAAAGCTAAAAATTTCTTATATTATAGTATATTCAATCATTTGCCTTCCTTTTGCAACAAATGGACGTCTCTAGCACAATATTTCGATTATGGTGAATTTATGAAAAAACTTTTTCCTTACGTTTGCGTGCGATAAACTCATCCGATAAATTTGTTCGTGCGATTTTCCTAATGTTTGCACCCTTTTAAATTTGCCGTTACATAAGTTTTATATATGGAAACTGTGCGTAATTTCATGCACAATACAACCAAAAAATAACCCATGGTTGTAGCTTTTATCAGTTTCGAAATATTTTCATATAAATAACGTTAAGTGCAAAATTTCAACTTTTTCGGTCAAACTGACTCTACCCAAAATGTCGAAAAGAAAAACGCAATTGTAAGCTAAAACTCTTATATTCTAGTAATGTTCAATCATTTTCCTTCCTTTTGCAACGACTTGGAAGTCTCTAGCACAATATTTCGTTTATGGTGAATTTATGAAAAAAAAAAAATTTTCCGTTACGTCCCCGCGCGGAGGTAACTCTTCCGAAAAAAATCAGAATTTTTTTGTGCGATTGTCGAAATGTTTGCACCATTTAAAAATAGCTGTTACATAAAGTTTTTATATATGAAAATGTGCGCAATTTCATGTAGAATACAACTAAAAATGATTGAAGGTTGTAGCTTTTCTCTTTTTTCGAAATATTTGCATATAAATCACGATAAATAGAAAAAAAATCACGTTCGGTCAAATTTGACTCTACCGAAATAGTTGAAAAACGCAATTGTAAGCTAAAACTCTTACGGCCTAGTAATATTCCGTCATTTATCTTCATTTTGAAACAAATTTGAAGTCTCTAGAACAATATTGTGATTTATGGTGAATTTTTGAAAAATATATTTAACTTCACTCCGCGCGCCGATTCGCGGCCGCAAGGCTCCGAAATACCTACATCGCATTATCCTAATATTTGCTCCTTTTCATATTAGCCGTTTTATAGAGTTTCATATATCAAAATGTGCGCAAATTCATGAAGAATACAATAAAAAATAAGTGAAGGTTGTAGCTTTTTCCATCTCCGAAATATTTGCATATAAAAAATATATATATAAAAATTTCGACATTCGGTCAAATTTAACTCGTCCGAAATGGTCGAAATCTGCAATTCTAATCTAAAACTCTTACAGTATCGTAATATTAAATCATTTGTCTTAATTTTGAAACAAATTGGAAGTCTCTAGCACAATATTTAGAATTACGGTGAATTTTTGAAAATAACATTTTGTTACGTCCGCTCGTTACGAATTCGTACATCATTTTGTGATAATATTTTTCCGGTGTTGCTTTTATTGTTTTACTAAGTATTATATATCAAAATGATTGCAATTTAGTGTACAATACAAGGAAAAAAAAGTAACTCGTTAGCTTTAACCAGTTTTTTTTGCCACAGCGTGCATTTGAATAAACAATTATCTAGTGAATTTTTTTTTTTTTTCTGCTAACCATATCTCACATTATTTACATATGATAATGATATTATTTTTCATTTCTGATGATTGCATACTAACTTCAGGCAATGACAAAAAAAATGAGCCCCAAACACATGAACTCTTAATCTTTAAAACTAAGCGCGCTGTAATTTGTTGAAATATTATTTTTTCCGCTTCCGCGCTCACTCCAAACTGGCGCCGGCATACAGGAGAGGTTTTGATTTTTAGGGCTTCGGCGTAAGAGGGTTAACAAGCACCACTAATTGCTTGTTAGATTTTGGGTCTAGATCCAACATATGAGATACCAGATGAAACTAATATACAATATATCTGCACACTCTACTGATTATAGAATGACCAGTGACAGACATTTTGGAGGGTGGGTTCCCCCTGACAGACGCACTGAAAAGGGGTGGTTAATTGGTTCTAGATCCAACTTAAGAGATACCAAGTAAAATTTACACTACAATAGCAATGCACATCCTAGAATACTGTGGTGGTGGTAACAGACATTTTAGTGGGTGGTTACCCCCTGACAGACGCCCCACAACGAGTGGGGAGGGGGAGATAGGATCTGCATCCAACATAGGAGATACCAAGTATAATGTGTACTACAATTGTACTGCACATCCAAGAATGCTGTGGTAGTAATGACAGACATTTTAGTGGGTGGTTACCCCTTGACAGACACCCCACAACGAGTGGGGAGGGGGAGACAGGATCTGCATCCAACATTGGAGATACCAAGCAAAATTTGTACTACAATAGCATGCACATACTAGAGTACTGCAGTGGTAATGACAGAAATTTTAGTGGGTGGTTACCCCCTGACAGACCCCACAACGAGTGGGGGGAGGAGAGGGGGAGGGGGAGACAAGATCTCCATCCAACATCGGAAATACCAAGTAAAATTTGTACTACAATAGTACTGCACATGCTAGAGTACTGCGGTGGTAATGACAGACATTTGAGTGGGTGGTTACCCCCTGACAGACGCCCCACAACGAGTGGGGAGAGAGAGAGAGAGAGAAAATAATGTGGCGGGATGCACTAAAGCAACCACCACACCCTTGATCCCCCTTACAGACGATAGTCTCCTCACTACACAACTTTCTACTTACGTTATCTGTAACCAGACTCTTACATGAAAGGATATTTAAACCACTCAAATACCTTAACACTATATTTCCTAACTTTGTTAACACTTAACCAATAACAAAAATAAACCCACAACCTAATATAAACAACCCGACTAAGATTATATAATATATATTGGCCTTATAGGCGAATAGTGCCTGCAGCACTCCACACTAGTGGCACTTGAGCCACAGTACCGTGACCTGTGGTACTTTTAGGTCAATCAGTATGATCTGCAGTCAATTTCTCAATCCAAATTCATTCCAGTCATCAACTTCAGGAATATCAATCCTCCAAGAACGATTCCACTATCAATTCCAAGATCCAGCCATAGTTGTCATCTTCAATATCAATCTTAATCCTTGGTCACAATCTTCCATAATCAAGGTTCGTTCCGGGTCGTCAACAATATCAATCTTACAATCCTCCAAGAACAATCTAATCCGTAATCCAATTCCACGTAATAGTTTGCAATCCAATGCAATACCGGGAGATATGAGGACAATTCCTTCTCTACAGCTTATGTGGGAAGATGTAGATAGAGGAAGGTTAAGGAGGAACTGTAGTTGTCAAAATCAAGACAGATAATCCAAAAAATATGAATAGTCCAGGTAGCTGAAAACACATTCACCTCTGCTGCAGCCAGAATAAAAAAAAGCACTCACTCGAAACACTCGCTATCGTACTAAACTACTAAAACAAGCAAAAAATAAACAACTACCTCAATTACACTCACATATTGCCTTATTCTACATCGTATTGTTTTGTTATTATTTGTTATTCTGTTTTCTCTAAGCCGGCGGAGTTCCTGCTCACCATCCGGGTTCTCCTTCTGCCTACGAGTATTTGTTACGGCGGAGCTACACTCCCCCAACTGGTTTTTTACTAGCCTCCTCATGCTCCTCCCCGCTGTCCTCGTACTCCTCGCTCCGGCGTATAGGCAGGTAACTGGTTTGGTGAATCTCCTTATTCTGGTAACACCGGAATCGTACTGAAACTAGTCTACCAGCTCTATCGGACACCCACCACTCACGCTAAGAGAGCAAGGGGAGGCTAACCCCTATGTCAATCACTCCGGTATCCTCCGGTGTCATAATATATCACTTCCTGGACTTAGTCCAATTAGTTAGTGTCGATACTCGTGTATCTGTTCACTTACAGGCCACCCATTGCCAGGAATCTGGATGTAATGCTGTCCTACAGGACCCCTGTGGGCACGAGGTCTGCCGGACCCATGCTGTCTGCGCTATTCACTACGGGGACATAGCGGTCTGGCACCACGAGAATTGCTCTATTTGTTATGATCTGGTAGATCAGGTTACCTCCGGAGTAAGTACCGTTCTGAGAACAACTGTTATGTATAATTTGGCCTGTATGTATACAGTCCTAATAAGTGATATATCTATATATAAACATATAATTTTAGTCTCCCTAGCTTAGTATTTATACTAACCTTCTCTTACAGGCTGCTCAAGCCGTCAGGGACGCCGCGACAACCATCTTGAAAGCCTGGGTCGGCGGGTTCGGGAGGAACGTCACCAAGGGGCAGCCCTACATCCTCGACAAGAAGATGGCTGCTCTGATCTTCCCCGGCGGAAACACGACATCCTACATCGACCCGCAAGCGGCAGCCCCGTACATTGCCACCATCCAACATCAGGTGGCTCAAGCCTTGGCGGACCCAGGGAACTTGGAGATCATTGACGATGTGGCAACTCTCAATTTGGACCTCCAGCCCATGGTGGTAGGGGAAACAGGTAGGACGTTAGATGAGGCAGGTTTGCTAGGGGCTCAAGGGCTACCCTTGGGTCATTCTGGATCGTCTTCCCCTATCCCTTCTACCTCTTCCTTCCAAGGATTTTCGGAGAGTGAACTTTCGGTTAGACCGAAGTCCACCCAACCTATCCCTAAAGTTAAGGGAAAGCAGCAAACAAAGACCCTTGAGAAGACAGCGCCTAGTGCTTCTCATAAGACTCCTGCTCACCATCCTGGAGCAGAGAAGCCCAAATCGTCGTCTTCTCACTCTAAAGGGTCCAGAGGCAAGTCCTCGAGGGACAAGGCTCAGCTCCTGTCTGATCCTGAGCCTTCAACCTCTACAGGGACGCGCCCTAAGACTCCCAGCAGAAAGCAGGAACCTAGTTCCTTTGACTCAGAGGCCTTCACTGCAAACATCATGCAGCAAATGGGGAGCCTAGTTGGAAACTTGGTCCAAGATAAGTTTCAGATGCTTTCCTTCGAGGAGTCAGGCCAGTCGATCCGGAACATTTCAGAAAGGCTGGCCAGTCAGGAGAACCTGATTGCAGGTCTCTGGGAGAACCCAATGGCAGTTCTCCCCCAGCCCGGTGTGGCTGCTCAAGCCATGCCGGACTACAACACCCTCCCTCCTTATACGGCGAGCAATCCTTGGAGGATCTCGTCCTATGCCCCCTTTAAGGACGGGATGCTAACGTTGGCGGATTGTGGTACTCGAAGGCTCGAGGACTTCGAGTTCCACCCAGCTGACTTGCAACCCCCCTTCATTGGTTACGCCCGCCTTACGGAGGCAGCTATGAGGAGGGAGGATAAGATCCCCAAAGAGACCGTAATCTTCGGTCGGGATCAGGCTCAGCGAGATTGGCTGAGGAGCCTAAAAGAATGGGAGTGCATCAACACCAGGATGCAAGCCTTCAAGAGTGCCTTTACCATTTTTGTGGTGGACGGAGAGACCCCCATTCCGTTCACCACAAAAGTGGCAGAGTTAACTCTACAGGCCGCAATGAGGGACGAACCGATGCCTCAGCTCCGGGAAACGGAGCCCACGTCTCTCCTCCTCCCAGGTACGGAAGATCTTTGGGCAGATCTTCCAGCCACCTTTACGGTAGGGAAGCTAAAGCCGGATTGTGCAATAACACAATTCAGCGAAAGGCTCCCCAGGCTCCCGGACAATCTTATCCAGGCTGAGTTTGATACTAGAACCAGGTTAGGGAGGTCTCTCAATACCGTAGTTATGACAGAGGTTCCGGCCATGACTTATGGTAACGAGCCTCTGTTTAAGCTGATAGCTAAGTCACATCTGCATACGGTACAATGTGACTTGTACGACTTCGTTGTGGCAAGGCGTAAGTGTAGAAAACACGTTCTGCAGGAAGCCACCATCTGCCATGAACATAACAAGTTGCTGGCTGCTTCGATCTGGGGTGCTGATCTTTTCCCAGAATTGATATTCAATTCTGTTCAGCATGAGGCAACAAGACTCAACCAGAGTCTTAAGGTTCGCTGGGGCCTTTCAAGCAAAAGGAAGCCGGAGTCGACTTCCTCAGCTAGAAAGCCTAAAAAGCCGAGGAAATTCCAGCCTTTCCAGGCTACCCAACAACAGCAGGTAGTGCAGGCAGTGCCAGTCTCCCAAGTGGCGCAGCCCTCCACTTCAAAGGCCCAGCCTCAACAGCAATTTCTGCTGTTGACTCCTCAGGGCCAGGCTTCTACCTCCTTTGCGGTCTCCCCGGCCTTCAACCCAGTGTTCAAAGGCCAAGCTTTCCAACCTTTTAACAGGTTCGGGAGGGGCAGCAGGGCTAGGGGTGCATTTCGCCAGAGAGGTGGCGGAAGAGCAACCAGCTAGGGAATCAGGCATTCTCCTTCAAGGTAATGCCTTTCGGGTTAAACGTGGCCCCCAGGGTATTTACGAAGGTTGCAGAGACAGTAGTTCAACAACTAAGGTCCCAGGGGATAATGGTAGTTGCGTATCTGGACGATTGGCTCGTTTGGGCAACAAGCATCGAAGAGTGCCACAAAGCAACGGTCAAGGTAATACAATTTCTGGAACATCTGGGGTTCCAGATAAACAAGACCAAGTCCAGGCTGACACCGGACTCTCGCTTTCAGTGGCTCGGCATTCAGTGGGATCTGAACTCCCACACTCTATCAATTCCGTCGTCCAAGAGGAAAGAAATAGCCAAAGCAACCAAGCAATTTCTCAAGTGCAAACGGACATCAAGGAGAAGCCAGGAAAGAATCTTAGGCTCTCTTCAATTTGCCTCAGTAACAGACGTTCTGCTGAAGGCAAAACTAAAAGACATAAACCGTGTCTGGCAACTTCGAGAGCAAACAAAAGTCCGGGACAAATTGTCAGCTATCCCGGCGATACTTCGCAAACGACTCGCCCTGGCGGAGGTAAAAAAATTTATCAAGTCAATTCCTCTCCAGTTCCCCTCCGGCATTAGTTATTCCCAACACGGATGCTTCACTAAGCGGCTGGGGAGGATACTCTCAGTACAAAAAAGTACAAGGGACTTGCTCCCTTCAATTCCGTCAGCTTCACATCAATGTGTTGGAAGCTATGGCGGTATTCCTCATTCTGAAAAGACTTCTGCCAGTCAAGGGATCTCACATCAAGCTGGTATTAGACAGCGCAGTAGTAGTGCACTGCATCAACAGAGGAGGCTCCAAATCAAGCCATGTGAACCATGTCATGATAGCCATATTTTCTCTGGCAGCCAAGTACAAAATGGCACCCTGTCCTCCACTCACCTAGCGGGTTGTGAAGACGTGATAGCAGACGCCTTGTCTCGCTCAGTCCCTCTAGAGTCGGAGTGGTCTCTGGACAGGCGTTCATTCCTGTGGATCTGCCAGCAGGTTCCAGGACTCCAGGTGGATCTTTTCGCCACAGAGTCGAACCACAAGCTTCCCTGCTATGTGGCTCCCAACCTGGACCCTCTGGCTCATGCCACGGACACCATGGCCATAGATTGGAATCAGTGGAAGTATACGTTTTTCCTCCAGTGAATCTTCTACTGAAAGTTTTGAGCAAACTCAGGACTTTCAAAGGACAAGTTGCCCTAGTAGCCCCCAATTGGCCCAAGAGCAACTGGTTCCCACTCCTGCTGGAATTGGGTCTCCGACCTCAACGGATTCCCAATCCCAGGCTATCTCAAGTAGTGCAAATGAAGACTGTGTTCGCATCCTCAGGAATTCTCAAAACCCTAACTTTATGGACTTCATGAAGTTCGCGGCTAAAAGGGATGCCGATATCGATCCTCAAAGCATCCTATTCCTAGAATCGGATAAAAGAGAATCGACCCTTCGTCAGTATGACTCAGCCGTTAAGAAACTAGCCAAATTTCTGAGGGGAACCGAATCTCAAACCATGACTACCAACCTGGCTATTTCCTTCTTCAGATCCTTATTTGAAAAATGTTTAGCAGCCAGTACTATTACTACCACTAAATCAGCTCTAAAGAAAATATTCCAGTATGGTTTTAAAATAGATCTAACAGACTCCTATTTTTCTTCTATTCCTAGAGCTTGTGCTAGACTCAGACCAGCAGAGAAACCTAGCTCAGTGTCATGGTTCTTGAATGATGTTCTCAAACTGGCCTCAGATACTGATAACAACTCATGTGATTTCTTACCTCTCCTGAGGAAAACATTATTTCTTTTAAGTCTGGCCTCAGGAGCCAGGGTATCTGAACTGTCGGCTTTATCTAGAGACTCGGGTCATATAGAATTTCTACCATCAGGAGAAGCTCTTCTCTCTCCAGATCGTCAATTTTTGGACAAAAACAAGGACCCTTCAATGAGGTGGGCCCCTTGGAAGATCCTCCCTCTTCCTCAAGACCCCTCCTTATGTCCAGTTACTGCCTTACGAGCATATCTGTCTAGGACAGCCATGAGATCCTCTGGCCCTTTGTTTATGAAAGAAAAGGGTGGCACCATTTCCTTAAAGGGTATTAGACAACAAATTTTATACTTTATTAAACAAGCCAACCCAAACTCGTTCCCCAAAGTCCATGACATTAGGGCAGTAGCTACCTCGATCAACTATTTTCAACATATGAATTTTGATGATCTGAAAAAGTATACAGGCTGGAAATTGCCGACAGTATTCAAACGTCACTACCTTAAATCCTTAGAAGCTCTTAAATTTCCAGCAATGGCAGCAGGAAACAGTTTCCCCTGACACTGCTTAAGTAGTTTAGTTGATTAGATCCAGATCTCCTTTCTACCTGCCTCACTGACATCCTTCCTGCAATCCTGCCACCATATACCCCCCCTTTTTAAAAAGCCTTAGCTGCCAAAAAAGGGCACTTATTGTGATGTTTTCCTTTTTTTTTTTTTTTTTTTTTTTTTTTTTTTTGCTAGGATTACTCACACCTGTAAATAATCTATTATATTGTGTCTAGTTTTAAGATTAATATAAGTTATCATGGATAAATTTAAGTATGTATAATAATCTTTGTAGTCTTAAGTTTTCTAGATTATAGAACTTTTATAACAATTGTTTTTTATTCTTCCCTTACTCATATTATATCCTCTTTCAAGCTTGTGGCCATTTCTCTGGTACTATTTCACGAAGCGGCACAGGCTGAGCCCAGAAAAGGGATTTTGACGAAGGAAAAATCTATTTCTGGGCAAGGGCCCGTGTCGCCCAGTGAAATCCCACCCTTCCTTACACCCACCCTTGGGCCCAAGCTTGACAGTCTAACTCCAAGGATGACCGCTAGAGGCGCTCGTGATGGCGTCGGGAGTTCTTGTAGTAGTAGTAGCTGGGTGCGGGCCTTGTGTCGGCCCTCTCAAGTAGGGGGATTTTGTAGAAGGATGGATCTAAATGGTAAGAGACCCGTGGTAGTGGTTTCACTCGCCCCAGAAACCATACCGACACCTTTTTATATCAGGTGAGCGAGTCAGAATACTCTTGACATTCCATTTTAGTTTTTTCTCTGGTAATGTTAGTAATATTTACCTTAGAAATGTGTGCTAAAAGGACATTTCACTGGGCGACACGGGCCCTTGGCCAGATATAGATTTTTCCTTCGTCAAAATCCCTTTTTTAGGAAAGTGGCCTCACAGTGTTTTACCCTAATTGAAAAGCATCGTAATCTTGGAGCATCATAAGCAGAAACTGTTGTAAAACTGAGGACTGCCTGTATGTCAGTCTTCCATTCTGCAAATGAAATTCTGGAAATCGAAGTCAGTGTATGCATCCTATTATCCTAATAATATAGAATCGGTTTTTGAAAATTGTAACAAGTTGGGGTCACAATCAGTAGTTAGCATGGTATTGGGAGAGGATGAATAGGGGGACCTCTTTCCCTCTACTATATCCTGGCCCTGTATATTTTAAGGTTGTCGAATTTTTGGGGAACCTGAGGGTACAATGTACCCGGAGTACCCTCCAGTTTTTATGGTTAGGGGGTGAGGTTTTTTAATTTATAGTGTAGGTGATGGTATTTGTGATTGGTTGTCTGGTCTTTACCCAGGGTAAGGGCAAACTGTTTTTGTTAATCATCAGTGAACCTCTATGGCTATAAAATTCTACTATTAGTAGGGACAAACCTGGCCATTACTGCTGTCTCCTACAGGTGATTAGAGCGACGACCAGAGGCAGTTTTCACCTGCAGCTGCTCTCTCACCCAGTAAGGTACTGCAAGCATTATGTAATGTGAGCATATTATTGTTTCCACACCAATAACTTATTTAAGGTTGGAAATAATATTTGTCCATTTACCCACCTTCCTTGGAATGTGTAATCAGCTAAGTAATTGTTTGGTAAGTCACTTATGTAAAAATGTTTATATAATAAAATAAGGTTTCACATATACTTACCAAACAATTACATTTCTGGGCCTAGCCTGTGTCGCCCCGTGAAAGGTTCCTTTGACACCATTTCTAAGGTATAAATATTGCTATTCATCCCAGAGAAAAAGAGAAACAATATAGTGCCAAGATAAATGGCTCGCTCACCTTTAATAAGGTGTCGGTATAGATAAAGAGCGAGTGGAAACCACTACCAGAGGTCCCTTGCCATTTAGCTTCTTCCTTCAACAAAACCCCAACTACGGAGGAGCCGAACTACAGCCCTCGCTACCCTCTACTACTACCGTGAGCGCCTCCGACGCCTGTGACGTCATTCCTTTGATAGCCGCCGTCGACACCACACGCTTTGCTTTCTTTGTGCTGTGCGATCGCTTTATTTCTGGAATTTTATCAAGATGGCTTCAGCTTCTGCTTCTAAGCTGGATATTCTTTTGGTCTCCCATACCATCAGAATTACCTTCCAGCAGTATTTTTATGATATCGATAACCATTTGATATTATTTTCATGCAGTTAGCTTGATAATTTTTAGTCTGGCCGTCACGGGGACCCCACTCCACCGTACGTTTCGGACCTTAGCCTAGTCTAGCCATTCCGTTTCACTTAGGAGTTGTTATTGCTACGTTAGGACTGTTGTTCTATCGTTTTAGTCCTTGCCCCTAGTCCCCTGTCCTCGTTTTATGACGATTTCTGACCAGTGGCTTGGGTTAGGCTAGCATACCCCAATCTTCGGATTGGCGATTAGCCTACCCTTCTGGACATGCTTTCTCTCGCACTGATTTTATTCTTCTTTCCCCCGTGTTAGCCTAACTATTATATCTTGTTTGCATTTAATTTTTTTGATGGTATTATGTGGCTATATACGTCTTGGTCGGCCTATGGTCCTCTGTATCGCCTGGCCTTCCCCACCACGTGTATGATCACCTGGCCGGGAGGACCGTTGGTCGATCGCAGAGAACCTCCCTGTGTTGGGTTCCCCCCCCCCCTCCTCGTTCCCCCTCTGCACCTTGCCAGTGGGTGATGACTCGCTGCTCATAGCTAGCTTCCGAGTCTGCATGAGAGGGGGAGACACTCGGGGGTAGTTGGGGGGGACCCTCCACACTCAGGACTGACGCGCTCGGTCGCTTGGCTCGAGGCTCGGGGCCATCCCCCTCCCTTAATGTACCTCAGTCGACCTTCGGGCACGGGGAGGAGGATTCCCCATCCTTGCCTCTCCCCCCCACCCCCCCACCCCACCCCTCCCTCCGTGCTCCTTAACCGCGCTAAAGCGTCTCAGCTCCGGCTACCACTGGAAGTTGCACGAGAGAGAGAGAGTATTTTGAGCCTTACCCTACTCCGGCCCCCCCCCCCCACCCCCCCCCTTTTTAATCCGTCCATTTCATGTATAGCGCACACTCATACATTATATTTTATGATTATTATTATCATACGGACCGGAGTTTCACTCCGGGGGGTTCTGTCTCATGTTATCCTTTTCCGGTTTCACGTCCCAGGAACTTGAGTAGTCTTTCGTTAATATGGTTTGTCCTGCTCTGGCCCCAGTGGAGCTAGCGCAGCCCCCCTCCTTTAACGTGTTAACTTTAGGGGAAGTTTAACATTTGGACAGCTACCCCCCCCCCTCCATGACCACTTTTGTTATACCATATGCAGTTTCATGTATCATTTATTTATGCTATATTTATGTGTCTCCGGACTCACTCCGGCATGAATATTACATGTTACTTACTATATGTAACTCTTACTCGTCGGCTCCACTCCTGTGCCCACGAATATTAACATTGATCTGTACCTCCCCTGAGGTTGTCATCGATACTCATGTATTCTTTGACTTACAGGTCTTGTGTTGCCAGGAGGTTGGCTGCAATGCTGTTTTACAGGACCCATGCGGCCACGAGGTTTGCCGCTCCCATGCTGGTTGCGCAGTACGGGTCGACAACTTCCTGGTGTGGCACCACGAAGGGTGCCTTACTTGTTATGCTCTGGTGGGCAAAGCCTCCACTGTAGTAAGCATTTCTCTCTGCCGTGAGCGTTTTTTTAATATAGTAATAATTTTACATATTGTCATACGTGTTCATAACTTTACCTGATTCAGTCCCGACCTCGGTCGTTCCCTCTCTAACTCTAACCCTCTCTTACAGGGATCGGTCGAAGGGAAGAACGCGGCCCTGCTTTCACTCAAGGCATGGGTCGGTGGCTTCGGGAGGAACTCCTCGGCGGGCCGCCCCTACATCCTAGCCCAGGACATGGCGGACCTCATCTTCCCAGGAGCGAAGAAGGGGTCGGTGGTTGACCCCCTAGTGGCTGCTCCACTCATCGCCGGGATCCAAGCCCTGGTGTTACTTCCAGCGGAGGACGACTTCTCCGAGGACGTCACGGAGGATGTGGTGGCCCTCAACTTGGATGTTGAGCCCATGGCTATAGACTCCATGGGCACAGGTAAGGGTGTAACAGAGGCAGGTTCTGTGGGGACTCAGGGTTTTTTCCTGACTCCTCTCCTTCTCCTTCTCCTTCTCCTGACCCTTCTTCTTCTACTTCTTTCCGGGGATTCACGGAGAAGCAGCGGGTAGTTCGTCCCAAGACTTCTTCCGTGATCCCCAAGGTGAAGCCTTCCAGCAAGCTGGTGAAGTCTTTGCCAAGGAAGGCAGCTCCCTCAACTGGCGCCAGTATCCCGGCTCCCCATCCCGGGACGGTCAGTTCGAGGGCAGCTTCTTCATCCGCGTCGAGGTCCCCTAAGCACAGGTCTCAGAAGGAGAGGGCTCAGGCACCCTCCTTCGACGCCGAAGCTTTCTCCGCCAGCATCTTGGAGAAGATGGGAGATGTCGTGGGGAACTTGGTGGACACCAAGTTCGGCTCGATCCTCTCCCAGCTGACAAGCTCGGTGGAGTCCTCCGGTCAGTCAATCCGGTCTCTAGCGGAGCGACTGACGGCTCAGGAGAACGCCATGACAGGGATTAGGGACTCGATCGTGGCAGGACCTTCACAGTCAGTACAGGTGCTACCATCTCCTCTCATGCCGGACTCCCGCCTACTGCCGGACTTTAAAGCTGCCAACCCCTGGAGGATTGCGTCACATGCTCCATTTGTCAACGGGATGTTGACTATTGAGGGCATTGGAACTCGAAGGCTGGAAGACTTCGAGTTCTATCCTAGTTACCTTCAACCCCCATTCATGGGCTACGTCCGTCTAACAGACGCAGCCATGATGAGGGAAGACAAAGTGCCAAAGGAGACGGTGATCCTCCCTCGGGAACAGGCCCAACAAACTTGGCTGAGGAGCCTGGAAGAGTGGGAGTGTGAGAACTCCCGCACTACGGCATTCAGAAACCCTTTCACCATCTTCACACCGGTGGAAGGCACTCCGCTCCCACTTACCCTTAAGGTAGTGGAAGCGACCTTCCAGGCGGCCCTTAGGGACGAGCCTATGCCTCAACTCCGGGAGACAGAACCCACCTCTCTTCTGATCCCTGGTTCCGATACCTACTTTGAGGGGGCGGTGCCCACCTTCTCAGTAGGCAAGCTAAAACCTGATTGCGCCACCACTCTCTTTAGTGAGAGACTCCCCAGGTTGTCGGACTTCCTCATCCAGACGGAGTTCGACGCCCGGACCAGGTTGGCGAGATCCCTCTCCTCCATGACGACAGCAGAGATGACGGCTCTTGTTTACCAGGAAGAGCTGTTATTCAAAGTCACAGCAAAGGGAATGCTGCACACCATGCAGTGTGACCTTTACGACTTTCTAGTCGCAAGGAGGAACTGTAGGAAGCATGTCCTGGCAGAAGCTACCATCCGACATGAGCCTAACAAGCTCATTGCTTCCTCAATTTGGGGGACGGACCTCTTCCCTGCTCCAGTGGTGGCAGAGGTCTTGCACAAGGCCTCAAAGGTCAACCAGAGCCTCAAAGTCAGGTGGGGCCTAGTGGCAAAGAGGAAGCCAGAATCCTCCGGTTCGAACTCTAAGATCAAGAAGAAGCCAAGGAAGTTTCAGTCCTTCCAGGCTCCTCAACAGGCACTAGTTCAGGCAGTACAGGTGCCACAGGGACAGCAGCATACACCCTCCAAGAGTCAGCAGCAGTTCATGTTCCTGACTCCTCAGTCCCAACAGCCCCAACCTTCCACCTCCTTTGCAGTTTCCCCGGCCTACAATCCGACCTTTGAAGCGCAGACCTTTCAGCCATTCAACAGGTTTGCTAGAGGCAGCAGGGCTAGGGGCGCCTCTTGCCATAGAGGATCCGGCAGAGCCGCATGTAGGGCAGGGGCTTCCGGGGAGCGCGTGGCGGTCGTCCCTCGGCAAGCCAGCAGTGAGAGTCCCAAGGTAGGAGGGAGACTGTACCTCTTCCGCCACCGGTGGAGGTTCAGCCCTTGGGCTCAAAGCATAGTGACCAAAGGCCTGGGTTGGAGTTGACTAGAGGGCCCTCCTCCAACCAACAATTTCTATCAGAAACCAACTACGGAATTGATAGAGTATACTCGAGATCTCATTCTCAAAGGAGTAGTCTCAAGAGTCAAGAATTTAAAGTTTCAAGGACACTTGTTCAGCATGCCAAAGAAAGACTCAGAAAAGTGAAGAATTATCCTAGACTTGTCCCATCTGAACTTATTCATTCATTGCGACAAGTTCAGGATGCTGACCGTTTCGCAGGTACGGACCTTACTTCCCCGTGGGGCCGTCACAACCTCTATAGATCTTACAGATGCCTACTATCATGTTCCCATAGCCAGACACTTCTGGCCATTCCTAGGCTTCAAACTAGGAAACAAGTCTTATTCCTTCAAAGTAATGCCGTTCGGGCTCAACATCTCCCCCAGGGTCTTTACAAAGTTGGCGAAAGCGGTCGTCCAATAATTGAGGACACGGAATAATGCTAGTGGCTTATCTAGACGATTGGCTCATTTGGGCAAAAGACCCCGAAGAGTGCGAGAAAGCAACGGTCAAAGTAATCAAGTTTCTGGAACACCTAGGTTTCCAAATAAACAGAACCAAGTCCAGACTAACACCGGAATCTCGATTCCAGTGGTTAGGCCTTCAGTGGGACTTACAATCACACACTCTATCAATTCCGTCGCTGAAAAGGAAAGAAATAGCCAAATCCACAAGGCAATTTCTCAAACAACATCAGACATCCCGGAGGAGTCAGGAAAGAATCCTGGGCTCACTCCAGTTTGCCTCAGTCACAGACATCCTCTTGAAAGCCAAACTCAAAGACATAAACAGCGTTTGGCGTTCCAAAGCGAACTCCAGATCCCGGGACAGGTTAGCCTCTATCCCAGCGATCTTACAAAGGCGTCTCTGCCCCTGGACGGAGATAAGCAATCTATCAAAAGCAGTACCCCTTCAGTTTCCTCCGCCGTCTTTAGTGATCCACACGGACGCCTCACTAATCGGGTGGGGAGGTTACTCTCAGTACAAAAAGGTCCAGGGAACCTGGTCCCCACCATTCCGCAGGCTACATATCAATGTACTGGAAGCCATGGCAGTGTTTCTCACTCTGAAACAGCTTCGACCATCCAAGAGGTCACATGTCAAGCTAGTCCTAGACAGTGCAGTAGTAGTCCACTGCCTAAACAGGGGCGGATCCAAGTCAAGCCACCTGAATCACGTCATGATAGCCATTTTCTCTCTGGCGGACAGGAACAAAGGGCACTTGTCAGCCACTCACCTAGCAGGAGTGAAAAACGTAGTAGCAGAAGCTCTGTCTCGCTCCGTCCCGTTGGAATCGGAATGGGCGTTAGACAAAAACTCGTTCACTTGGATCTGTCAACAGGTTCCGGGGCTTCAGGTGGACCTCTTTGCCACGGAGTCCAATCACAAACTTCCTTGTTATGTGGCACCCAACCTGGACCGTCTGGCCTATGCCACGGACGCTATGGCCCTAGATTGGAATGCATGGAAAAAGATTTACCTATTCTCTCCGGTGAATCTTCTTCTGAAAGTACTGAACAAACTCAGGTCATTCAAGGGCCGGGTGGCTCTAGTAGCCCCCAACTGGCCCAAGAGCAATTGGTTCCCTCTACTTCTAGAATTGGGACTCCGACCTCTACAGATTCCCAATCCCAAACTAACCCAGTTAGTGCAAACTCGGACTCTGTCTGCTCAAGAATTCAGGAAACCCTAACTTTATGGATTTTATGAAGTTTGCAGCTCATAGGAATGCAGACATCGATCCCCAGAATATTACATTCTTGGAATCAGATAAAAGGGAATCTACATTGCGTCAATATGACTCTTCTGTTAAGAAACTAGCAATGTTTCTTAAAGACTCAGACACGCAAATCATGACCACAAATTTGGCCATATCCTTTTTTAGGTCATTATTCGAGAAGGGTCTGGCAGCAAGCACTATTACCACGACCAAATCAGCTCTTAAAAAGATCTTCCAGTTTGGTTTTAGTATAGATCTTACGGATTTTTATTTTTCCTCTATTCCGAAAGCTTGTGCTAGACTTAGACCCTCCGAGAGACCTAGGTCAGTTTCTTGGTTCTGAATGATGTTCTCAAACTGGCCTCAGAAATTGATAATGATTCATGTAATTACACCACTCTTCTGAGGAAAACTTTATTTTTACTAAGTCTAGCCTCAGGAGCCAGAACCTCAGAACTGTCAGCCTTATCAAGGGAGCCAGGTCACATTGAGTTCCTTCCCTCAGGGGAAGTTCTTCTATCCCCAGATCGTCACTTTCTGGCCAAAAATGAAGACCCACAGGACAGGTGGTCCTCATGGAAAATCCTACCACTTCCCCAGGACAATTCTCTATGTCCTGTTAACTCCTTGAGGGCTTATTTGCATAGAACAACCTTAAGTGTCCTCCTGACACTGCATGAATTTCTGTCATTTTTTCTGGTAACCTTCCCTTCTGCCTGCCTCATTGCACCCTTACTTAGTTAGGTCGCCTCTAGTGTATATATTTGTCTTGGAAGTAGTTGTTTCATTCATTGCTTTTGTTTGGGACTCTGTTCATTTGTGTTATTGTATAAGTGACAACTTATATTTTTACTATGGCCTAATTATTTATGTTTCATTACTCTTAAGTCATGGGCTATTTACCTTTAGTATTATTGATATGGTAATTTTAAGATACCTTTAGTTAAGTTATAATTTGTATGACCTTGTATCTTTAAGTTGATCATTATACCATTAACCTTACAGGTGTTTGTTTTATACCTTCTTATCTGTGCAGTCCCCCAAGCTTGGTGAATCCAATTCTCTGGCACTCTTTCATGGGGCGACACAGGCTAGGCCCAGAAAAGGGATTTTGACGAAGGAAAAATCTATTCTGGGCAATGACCTGTGTCGCCCCGTGAAAACCCACCCTGTAATTAGTATTCCTCACCTGGCTTACCCCAAGCTTGGATGCTATCTTCAGGAATGACGTCACAGGCGTCGGAGGCGCTCACGGTAGTAGTAGAGGGTAGCGAGGGCTGTAGTTCGGCTCCTCCGTAGTTGGGGTTTTGTTGAAGGAAGAAGCTAAATGGCAAGGGACTTCTGGTAGTGGTTTCCACTCGCTCTTTATCTATACCGATACCTTATTAAAGGTGAGCGAGCCATTTTATATTGTTTCTCTTTTTCTCTGGGATGAATAGCAATATTTATACCTTAGAAATGGTGTCAAAGGAACCTTTCACGGGGCGACACAGGTCATTGCCCAGAAATAGAATTTTCCTTCGTCAAAATCCCTTTATCAGACCCCTCCCTACTCCCCCTCCCAAATAATTTGAATTTTAGACTCCCAGGTAAGAAAGTTTAAAGCTATGTAATTGTTTGGTAAGTATATATTAGACCTTATTTTATTATAAAAATATAATTTTGCAGTATAAGATTTTTGTGTACTTACAAAGTACAAACAGGTTCAAAACTAAGTGTAAGTCTATTTTCTTGAAAAAAGTGGTAAACTTGGCTTGTAAAAAGAGTTCTGTTTGTATATTCCATTTTGCTTAAACTTTGACATTTTTACATGCGAGTTCAAAGTTCTCTATATCAGAAGATGGACTATTTAGCAGCTGCAAAATTATGGTTATACAAAAGACAGTAAGCATAGCGTGTTGTTTTTCACAGACAAGATGTCTTTCATACATGAAGCAGAATGTCATCTTTACTTAAAGAAGTTGGCAGAAAGAAAGTTGGTAGTTTTCAGGAAATTTAACTGTAGTGTTAGTTGTTTTCTTAGCCATTATTTATGTAACCCTTGTTTGACTTTTCAAAGATTTATTAAATAATTGCAGGGTATGGGATCAACATCGAAATAATATAAATGACTCCATTTGTGGTTCTCCATCAAACACTCCAAGAAGACATAAAAAGCAACTTCTTGCTGAAGACTCCAACTCAGAAAAGGATTCTACAAAAGCTATTTTGAAGAGACTGAAAACATATGAACCCCCACAACCTCCCCCTCCTATTCCTCCTCTGAGTCCTCTTCATTTGCCACATCTAAATGACAATACTCTGAATGATCCTGAGGCTCTACTGTACCTTGTTCAGCGCTACACAGGTAATGCTGTTTGGTTTTGTGATTTTGCTTATTTTTAGGATATTCCCACTAAGATCAAGAAATAATCAAGCAGCATGACTAGTCAGTCTTTATATGAAAGCATTGTGAAGTGATGCTGAAGAGATACCAGCATTGTAATGCCTCTCAGTTATATTATAGACAACCAAAGATTACTTTAATGATACCACCGAGTCATATATCTATATTCTCATAGAGCTCATCATCTGGAATTAGGTAAATATTGAAGCATGGTAAATTTGAAAATCTGACACAGACTATAGGGAATGGATGAAAAGGAAAAGGCAGCAAACAATGAAGCCAGGGGCTGAAGGTACACTGCAAAATACTTTTAGCACTGTAAAACATGATGTTTTTTATCACAAATTTTTTTTAGTACCATGTGATAATTTTTCTCCTAGATTTATGCTTGCTAATTTATAGTTACTTTATAATTGACTTTATAAAAGGATTTTGACGTAGGAAAAATTTATTTCTGGGCGATTGGTTCGTGTTGCCCAGCGAAATAATCCTTTAAATCATTATTTCTAGGGTAAATGATCTAGCAAATACCAGAGAATAAACAAAATAAAGAAAAGGTCAGTATAACTGACTCGCTCACCCACAAGGAGGGCGTCGGTATGAACACTAGGGCGAGTGAGACCACTACCACGAACTTCTTGTCAATTAGAAATTTCCTACAACAAAATCCCACAGGAAGAGAGCCGACCCACAGAACGGGGCAGCAACTACTACTACTACAACCCAAGCTTAGGTGACTGCCGCACCTCTGGTGGCCATCCTGAAGTTAGCAATCAATCTTGAGCGAAGGGTTGGGAAGAGGTGGGATTTCGCTGGGCGACACGAACCAATTGCCCAGAAATAGATTTTTCCTACGTCAAAATCCTTTTTCTGGGCTCAGTTCGTGTCGCTGCGCGAAATTGTACCAGAGAATTAGCACAAGATTGAAATAAAGAAGGTCTCAATAAAACTTAAAATTCAACTATATACTATAATTATAAGAAAAAATATATATACAATTGTTCGTACAATCTGGATAAAGAACAATACTTAAGAGTAACTTATAGTTAATATATATATACAAAGGCTTACATCAGTTATATGTTGAATTGAAACAAACATATGTGTTACAATCATAGTTCAAAACACATTAAATAATTATTAATAAACATTAGCAATAATTGTAATAAAGGATGTGTGTGAACAAACTTAAGCTAAAGACACACCAAATAAGTTTCATAATTCTTAATAAACAATACCATAACCATTATTGATGGGGATGTGGCATCCTAGCATAAAAATAAGGGGACCACATCCTAAAGATCAGTATGTACAATCAATTGTGGGTGACCCTAGCAAAAAAATAAGGGACCCTTACTAAACCATCACAAGAGCAGCTAAGACTCAAGGACAAACGTGGATGAACATGGTAGGCTAGACAAACTGTTGTCTGAGATAGGTAGAAAGGAGATCTGGATCTTCAACTGAACTACTGTGCAGGTCAGGGGAAACTATGTTACCCGCTGCAACTGCTGAAAATTTTAGAGATTCCAAAGACTTTAAGTAATGACGCTTAAATACTGTCGGCGATTTCCATCCAGTATACTTCTTCAAATCATCAAAATTCATGTGTTGAAAGTAGTTAATTGAGGTGGCTACTGCCCTGACATCGTGAACCTTGGGGAAGGATTCAGGGTTAGCTTGCTTAATAAAGTATAGGATCTGTTGCCTTATACCTTTAATTGATAAAGTACCACCTTTTTCTCTTCTAAAGAGAGGACCCGAAGAGGATGAGGATGTCCTGGACAGAAAGGCTCGTAAGGTCGTTACTGGACAAAGAGAAAGATCTTGAGGAAGGGGTATAACCTTCCAAGGTTCCCACCTCAACAAAGGATCCTCATTCTTTGCTAAAAAGCTGCGATCCGGAGAAAGCAGAACTTCTCCTGAAGGAAGAAATTCTACGTGATTTGCATCTGGATAACGCCGACAGTTCTGAAATTCTAGCTCCTGAAGCCAAGCTTAATAAAAATAATGTTTTTCTTAAGAGCATTATAAATGAACATGTCGTATTATTTGTATCTGAAGCCAGTTTTAGAACATCATTTAAAAACCATGACACTGACGTAGGCCTTACTGAAGGTCTAAGTCTAGCACAAGCCTTGGGAATAGACGAAAAGTAAGAATCTGTTAAGTCTATGTTAAAACCCAGTTGAAAAATCTTCTTCAAGGCTGACTTGTTTGTCGTAATGGTACTAGCTGCTAACCTTTTTTCAAATAAGGATCTGAAAAAGGATATAGCTGAATTGATTGTCATGATTTTAATGTCCGCTCCTCTCAGGAAGGATGCCAACTTTTTAACTGCAGCATCATACTGCCTTAAAGTTGAATCTCTTTTATCTGATTCCAGGAAAAGAATATTTCATGGATCGATATTTGCATCTCTCTTGGCCGCAAACTTCATGAAGTCCATAAAGTTAGGGTTTTGAGAATTCCTGAGGAAGCGAACACAGTCTTCATTTGTACTGACTGGGAGAGCCTGGGATTGGGAATTCGAAGAGGACGAAGACCCAATTCCAGAATCAAGGGGTACCAGTTGCTCTTCGGCCAGTCTGGAGCTACTAGAGCTACTTGACCCTTGAACGTCCAGAGTTTGTTCAGTACTTTCAGGAGAAGATTCACCGGAGGAAAGACATAAATCTTCTCCCAGTTGTTCCAATCTATGGACAGGGCGTCCGTGGCATAGGCCAGAGGGTCCAGGTTGGGAGCCACATAACAGGGAAGTTTGTGGTTCGTTTGAGATGCAAACAGATCTACTTGCAGGCCTGGTACCTTCCGGAGAATCCATTGGAACGAACTGTTGTCCAGTGACCATTCCGATTCCAGAGGAACTGAACGGGATAGAGCATCTGCTATGGCATTTCTCACTCCGGCCAGATGGGTGGAGGAGAGGTGCCAACTGAACTTGTCCGCCAGGGAAAAGATGGCTACCATGACATGATTCAGGTGTCTTGACTTGGAGCCTCCCCTGTTTATACAATGGACTACCACTGCGCTGTCCAGAACTAACTTTATGTGAGAGTTCTTTGGCGGACATAACCTCTTCAGAGTCAGGAACACTGCCATTGCTTCCAATACATTTATGTGAAGCTGGCGGAACTGAGGTGACCATGTTCCCTGAACTATCTTGAACTGAGAATATCCTCCCCAGCCGCTTAGTGAAGCGTCTGTGTGGATAGTGATTCCCGGAGGAGGAAACTGAAGGGGTACTGATATGGACAGGTTTTGGTATTGATGATACCTTGTCCCTGGATCTGACATTTGCTTGTGAGTGCCAGATCCTGGTTAAGTCTTTCAGTTTGGCTTTCATCAAGATGTTTGTCACTGAGGCAAATTGGAGGGAACCCAGGATTCTTTCCTGGTTTCTCCTTGAAGCATATTTGTACTTTAGAAATTGTTTCACTGACTTCGCTATTTCTTTCCTCTTGGCTGATGGAATCAACAGAGTATGGGAGGATAGATTCCATTGAATGCCCAGTCCATTGAAAGTTGGACTCCGGAGTGAGTCTTGACTTTGTCCTGTTTATCTGGAACCCCAGATATTCCAGGAATTGAATGACTTTCATTGTGGCTTGACGACATTCCTCGACTGTTAGAGCCCAAATCAACCAATCGTCGAGGTACGCTACTACCATTATCCCTTGAGACCTCAGTTGTTGAACGACTACTTCCGCTAATTTCGTGAACACTCTGGGTGCTACATTCAGACCGAAAGGAACTACCTTGAAGGAGAATGCCTGATCTCCTAGTCTGAAGCCCAGGTAAGGGCGAAAGTGTCTTGCAATAGGGATATGATAGTATGCGTCTGTAAGATCGATAGAGGTGGTGACGGCCCCACGGGGAAGTAAGGTCCGCACCTGCGAGATGGTCAGCATTTTGAACTTGTCGCAGCGAATGACCAAGTTTAAGCGGGACAAGTCTAAGATTACCCTTCTTTTTAATGAGCCTTTCTTTGGTACGCTGAATAAGCGACCCTGAAACTTTAATCTGTTGACTCTCGCTATTGCTCCTTTCTGGAGGAGCTCCTCCGCATACTCCGTCAGTTCTTTTTCTTTTGATGGAAGTTGAAGGAAAGGTCTGGGTGGAGGAGGGTCTCCAATCCAACTCCAACCCAGGCCCTTCGACACAATGCTCTGTGCCCATTTGCTGAATCCCCACCGATGCCGGAAGAGAAACAGCCTCCCTCCTACCTTGGAGATCTCACTGCTGCTAGGTCGAGTGACCTCCGCGGCCTCCACGGAAGTGCTTTCCCCTGTTGAGCGACCTTCCTGATCCTCTCTGACGAAAGGATCCCCTAGCTCTACCTCCCCTGCCGAACCGGTCATAGTGCTGGAAGGCTTGACCTTCGAACACCTGGTTAAAGGCGGGGGAGACAGCGTAGGAGGTGGAAGGCTGAGCCTGAGGAGAAATCACGTAAATGGGCTGAGCCGGAGTCTTCGAGGTAGAAGGCTGGCCTGATTGTACAATCGGCACAGCTGACACAGCTTGATTGAATCTTTGAGGCTTCTTCTGATAAGGCTGGTAACGCTTTGCCTTTTTCAGCTTCTTGCCTGCTGCAGCCTGATCTTGGCGCCTCTTTGCAGTGAGGCCCCAACGATCTTTGAGGCTCTGATTGAGCCTTGCCGCCTCATTTTGGACCTCTTTGACCATAGCTTCTGGGAAGAGGTCTGCCCCCCAGATGTTCAAGGAAAGCAACTTATTAGGCTCATGCCGAATAGTTGCTTCCTGGAGGACATGCTTTCGGCAATTGACCCTAGCCGTCACAAACTCATACAGGTCCGATTGGACCGTATAAGTCTGTGACTTGGTCAACAACTTGAAGAGCGGCTCTGAAGCATATGAAATAGCCGCTACCTCTGTCATTGCCATGGTATTCATCGACCTGGCAAGCCTAGACTTGGCCTCAAACTCAGCTTGAATGAGGCTATCAGGAAGTCTAGGCAGCTTCTCGCCGAACTGGTCCATGGCGCAGTCCGGTTTGAGCTTACCTGCCGAGAAGGTGTTAGGCAGATCCTCCCACAAGTCTCCAAGCGAAGGGAGCAACGGAGAAGTGGGATCTGCTTCCCTTAGCTGAGGTAAGGGTTCCCCTTTTAGGCCAGCTGGGATGGTTACAGTGGCGATCTTCATTAAGAAGGGGAGAGGAGCCTCTTCTTCCATCGTAAAGATGGTAAAGGGACTTGAACGCCTGAATCCTGGTGTTCGAGCAGTCCATCTCCTCTAGACACCTAAGCCACTCCCTTTGAGCCTGGTCCCGGGAGTACAACACTGTCTCCCTCGGGACCTTATCTTCCCTAGTCATGGCTGCCTCCGTCAGCCTGGCGTAGCCAATGAACGGCGGTTGAAGGTTCTCCGGATAGAACTCGAAGTCTTCAATCCTTCGAGTACCGCACTCTGGAATGGAGCTGAGTCCGTCCTGGAAAGGGGCGTATGAAGCCACTCTCCAGGGGTTGTTCATTGAGAACGGAGGCAGAGAATCATGGGGAGGAAGCTGCATCAGACCAACACCAGGTGCCGGAGGAGTCGCTTGAGGGGACCTGGTTCTGAACCCAGATATAATGTTCTCCTGAGTTGTGATCCTTTCGGATAACTGGGAGAACATCTGCTCCATGCTGGTCCTCAAAGAGCCTACCAAGTCCCCCATCTGCTGCATCATCCCAACGGAGAAGGCGTTGGGATCAAAGGCCGGAGCCGGTCCAGAGATGGAAGGGTAACTCGGCAGAGGTACCTCAGGGGGCGGAGGAGAGACCGTTGACTCCGCCGGAGTACGAGGCCTCTCCTTTGAGGACTTGCTCTTAGAGGACCTAGAGCCAGAAGCAGACGATTTACCCTTCTCTGCTCCGGGGTTCAAAGCCGAAAACTTACGAGACGATGACGTCGACGAAGTCTTTTTGGACGACGACGACGCCTTCGTAAGGGTTTTCTGCGCTCTGTGTCCCTTCACCTTGGGTTTCACAGAAGCGCTAGGCGACGAGCACTGGAGCTCAGCTCCAGTAAAGCCTTGGAAGGAAGCAGTCGATATAGCGGGAGAAGAAGATCCAGAAGCGCCCAAGGGAAGCCCTTGGGCGTCCAAAGTACCTACCTCGACCAACAGGTCGTCCACACCTACCATAGGTTCCACGTTCAGGTCCAATGTCGCGACTTCCGCCGAGATATCCTGGCCTGGTTCCTTCATGCAAGCGGCGACCTGCCGCTGGATAGGCGTCATCGTCGGGGCTGCCTCCGCTGGGTCGACGTACCCCGTCGACTTGCTGCCGGGGAACAGAAGGACAGCCATCCTCTTCTCAAGGATGTAGGGCTGTCCCTTGGCGGCGTTCTTGCCGAAGCCGCCGACCCAAGCCCTCAGTGTTGCAAGGGCGGTCTCTCTAACAGCGGCAGCCTGTAAGAGAGGGTGTTATTAGTTTTTAGTTTAAAGTTGAGGTTCAACCTTAGACTAAAAAAGAACCTTAAGCCTACAAATTTTGTCCATATATTTCACAAAATATGGAGAACTTAAGCTTAGAAGATATTCTGAACTTAAAATTAAGATATAATACAGTATTTACATGCTATATACACAGCTGGAAATACTTACCCCGTCCAAAAACTGACTCACAAGATCATAGCAGATCGTACACGTTTCGTGGAACCAGACCTGCAGATTCCCGTGAGGAGTCGCGCACGGAGCGTGGGACCTGCAGACTTCATGTCCGCAGGGGTCCTGGAGCACGGCGTTGCACCCTGGGTGCTCACAGTTGGTAGTCTGTAAGTGGAAGGATACATGAGTATCATTATAACACTTACAGGGCTACTCTAGAACTCCGTTGCATGCCGGAGAGCGAAAAATTTTTGGGCATAACCCCTCCCCTACCTCCTTAATAGGCATAATATAGCTCCGGTGTGAGCCGGAATAGAAAGCAGATGGCAAGGGAGGGACCCAGCTTAAGATAACTTACCAATAACTTATGATTAGCTTAAGCATAAAATAGCACAAAATTCTGGAAGACGATTCCGAATCGCGGTGGTGTCCGTCTCCGCCGGTTGCGCTGGAGAGACGGGATGGTTAAGGCAAAGGAGACCGACTGTACGCCTGGGGTCCGCCCGTAGGCGGGATACTGGCTCCCTCCCTCGCAATCGACGGAGCTCCGGAAAGAAAACAGAGCACCGCCAACACGGGGAGGGGCGAGAGGGCGAAACAGAACTCGAGCCTACAGCGGAGCAACAAAGGAGGGGGGAGGCCAACCCCCCTACTTCGTCCCAACGGAGCACCGTGAAGCAGAGATACAAGGTCATACCCAGTCCAACGTCTGTCCAGCCTCCCCTACTCCCTCCGCGTAGGGAGAGAGGGAGACAGGCCCGGATGGAGCGAGCAAGGACGGACCTCCCTCCCCCCAGCTCTATGGGAGAGCGGGAGGAGGGCAGGGTGACTGGGACGGGCGTCTGGCTGTACAGCGATCACAGGGTGACCACAGTACGATAAAACGATAAAAACAACGAAATCTATAGCCTAGGTTAATGCAACCAAACTGATCAGCGAGATGCAACTGTAGATGCAACAAAACTGATAATAAGGAAGTAACAAAACTGATGGGGACCATGAAATAATAAACCTAGGCTAAGATAAGGAACCAGACGCCCTAGGCTAACCAAAACCAAATAAAACCATAGAATAAATAAAATAACACTAAAGTAGGGGAAATAAATATAGTAGGAGAAAAAATCCAGGAGTGTACGACTAACCCGAAGGAAAGTCTACCACTCAAAGCTAGCCTGGGCCGATACTAAGAGCTATGGCTAGGGTCTGGATGGAAGAGAAAATGCCTACACAAGGTATAGAAAGACATGCATGCTTGACATGAAACCAATGCAGGCTAGATCCCTTAACTGATAATAATCATAAAAAGGTCTAGAGACGCATAAAATAAAGGGAAGGTTCCAGGTATGGGAGACCGAGAATGAACCCGCCACGAGGCAGAACAATGCCGCCATGCTTCCGACCGAGAATCCGTATTTATACCTAAAAAACGGCAAATACTGACTCCAGGAAGGAAAAAACTAAATAGGAACCTTTCGGAATACTTAACTTAGCTGATGCGATGGCTGATCGTTCCATGGTGGCAGAAAATCTTCAAAAAAGAGCACAAAATACAGAGCACGAAAAAATTCGGCATCTTGCAGACCTCTAACTTTAAAGGATGACCACCAGAGGCGCGGCAGTCACCTAAGCGTGGGTTGTAGTAGTAGTAGTTGCTGCCCCGTTCTGTGGGTCGGCTCTCTTCCTGTGGGATTTTGCTGTAGGAAATTTCTAATTGACAAGAAGTTCGTGGTAGTGGTCTCACTCGCCCTAGTGTTCATACCGACGCCCTCCTTGTGGGTGAGCGAGTCAGTTATACTGACCTTTTCTTTATTTTGTTTATTCTCTGGTATTTGTTAGATCATTTACCCTAGAAATAATGATTTAAAGGATTATTTCGCACAGCGACACGAACTGAGCCCAGAAATTACTTTATAATTTACTAATTTCAGTGACCGTTTATTGCCTGAGAATTGAAAATATGTACATGATCACAAAATGAATGGAATATATTTCTATTGAAACATATAGCTGTTGAAGCCTCTAATACTGAAGTACATTTTCCATAGTCTTTAAGTTACCTTGCAGCTGCTACATAAGTCAATAATTTCTCCTTGCCATGATAGTGATTAAGGAATTTGAACTTGAAACAATATTATTGTGTTGTTTGATGAGCAGCATCTTCCATAATCTTGGATGGAATTTAATTCAATGTTTTAATAAATTTTTTTTGCCCTTTAGCTGAAAGACTAATGGAAAATATTTCTCGAGAAGTAGTCATATTCCTTCCCCACGACTCAATATGGTTTCTGTCAAGACGAAAGGAAATGTTGATAGTAATACACATCTCCCAAGGAAATACGACTTACAGAGTTCCGTGATTTGGCACACTGTAAATGTTAATACCAAAGGCTTGTTTACAGCATCTTGTCAATGTCAGCTTGCTTTCTGTTTTTGGCATTTTACTTTTAACCCTCACAGTCCAGGCTAATATACGCTAGTGCATACACCCATTACCGGGCTAAATTTAAGTATGGCCAATTTAAGAGAGAAACTTTAAAAAAAAAACTTATCAATGGAAAGAGGAGAATATGCATATGCTCATGGTATAAAAAAAATGCTAAAAAATGTCTGTACCTTCAAATCTGCATACCAATGCAACCTTTTCTCTGGTATATTTAGAAACTATTTATATCAGGAAAGTGGATAGCAGGATCCATTTCACCGGCGAACACAGGTCAACCCAGAAAGATTTCTGAACCTTCTGCAGGAAGTTGAAAGTGAATATTTCCCTCCCGGTGTTGGCTTCTTCACCCTAGGACAGTCGTAAAAATATGCTAATAGTATTACCAAGTGAAGTGTTCTTTCTAATATTTTTTTAAATTTAATTTTGTCAAATTATAATTACAATTCAAACAATATCATAACAGAGAAGAACTAAAATCAGGAACATATTCTGAGTATATTGTAAAATATTTATGATGCATCCTTGGATGGGAAGTTGTAACAACATTCCCCTTTACCACCCCAAGCAAGACTGAATCTCTCAGTTCACTCCAACTCTTGTATTGCAAGAGTTGCCAGTAGTGATAAGGGAGCTAGGAACATTTTTCCTGCAAAATTCATTGAAACTGTATGGTGCCAAACTTGAACATATATGTATGCTACCCAAACTTTACCACAAAAGGGATTTTGACGAAGGAAAAATCTATTTCTGGGCAAGGGTCCATGTCGCCCAGTGAAATAATCCCTTAAGTTCATTATTTCTAGGTAAATGATACTAACATTACCAAAGAAAAAATAAAAATAGGGGGATGTCAGAATAACTGACTCGCTCACCCTAAATAAAAAGCGGGTGTCGGTATGGTACTGGGGCGAGTGAGACCACTACCACAGACCTCTTGCCATTTAGAATTCTCCTTCATCAAAATCCCCCTCCCTGAGAGAGCTGATACATGGCCGGCGCCGGCAACTACTACTACACATCCTCCCACGCCGACCGCAGCGCCTCTCGTGGCCATCCTTGAAGTTAGAGACCAATCTTGGGCGCAAGGGTGGGAGAAAATAGGGGGGGGGGATTTCACTGGGCGACACGGACCCTTGCCCAGAAATAGATTTTTCCTTCGTCAAAATCCCTTAAGTGAGTCTCCCTAGCATAAAAATAAGGGAGAACATCACCAAACAGTCACAGTCAGTAGTAATATTTACAAGTGTGAGTGCCCCTAGCAGAAAAATAAGGGACACATCACCATATGTAGCCTTTCTAGGCAGCTAAGGCTCAAAACATGATTGAGCTTGACGGTAAGGTTAGGGGAAATATTAGTGAGGCAGGTAGAAAGGAGATCTGGATCTTCGACTACAACTACTAGACAGTGTCAGGGGAAACTGTTTCCTGCTGCCACTGCTGGAAATTTAAGAGATTCCAAGGATTTCAAGTAGTGACGTTTGAAGACTCGGTGATTTCCAGCCCGTGTACTTTTTCAAATCATCAAAATTCATATGCTGGAAGTAATTAATAGAGGTGGCTACTGCTCTGATGTCATGGGCTCTGGGGAATGAATCAGGATTAACTTGTTTAATAAAGTTCAGGATTTGTTGTCTAATCCCTTTTATTGAAATAGTGCCACCTTTTTCCCTCATAAAGAGGGGGCCTGAGGGTCTAGATGATGTCCTGGACAGATAGGCTCGTAAGGCCGTCACTGGACATAGAGAAGGGTCCTGGGGAAGAGGGAAGACCTTCCAAGGAGCCCACCTCATTAAAGGATCCTCATTTTTTGCTAAAAAGCTACGATCTGGAGATAATAGGACTTCTGAGGGGAGAAATTCTACATGACCAGAGGCTCGGGAAAGGGCCGACAGTTCTGATATTCTGGCTCCTGAGGCCAGGCTTAATAAGAATAATGTTTTCCTCAATAACATTATATAGTTGCATGAATCGTTGTCAGTATCTGAAGCCAGTTTGAGAACGTCATTCAAGAACCATGAAATTGAACTAGGTCTTTCTGAAGGCCTAAGCCTAGCACAGGCTTTAGGAATAGATGAAAAGTAAGAGTCTGTTAGGTCTATCTTAAAGCCAAACTGGAAGATTTTCTTTAAAGCTGACTTATTGGTGGTAATAGTACTAGCTGCTAGACCTTTTTCAAACAGAGATCTGAAAAAGGATATAGCTAAATTAACTGTCATGGTTCGAGAATCCGTTTCCTTCAGGAAATTTGCTAGTTTCTTAAGAGAAGCATCATACTGGCGCAAAGTTGATTCCCTTTTATCCGATTCTAAGAAAAGGATATTTTGGGGATCAATATTTGCATCTTTCTTAGCCGCAAACTTCATGAAGTCCATAAAGTTAGGGTTTTGAGAATTCCTGAGGAAGTGAACACAGTCCTCCTTTGTACTGACTGAGACAGTTTGGGATTGGGGATCCGTTGAGGTCGGAGACCCAATTCTAGGAGGAGAGGATACCAATTGCTCTTAGGCCAATCCAGAGCTACTAGAGCTACTTGTCCCTTTAATGTCCTGAGTTTGCTCAGGACTTTCAATAGAAGATTCACTGGAGGGAAGATGTATATCTCCCTCCATTGATTCCAATCTATGGACATGGCGTCTGTGGCATAAGCCAGAGGGTCCAGGTTTGGGGCCACATAGCAGGGGAGCTTGTGGTTCGCTTGTGATGCAAAAAGATCCCCCTGGAGGTCTGGGACCTTTTGGCATATCCACTGGAATGAACGCCTGTCCAGGGACCACTCCGATTCTAGAGGAACTGATCGGGACAGGGCGTCTGCTATCAAGTTCCTTACTCCCGCCAGATGAGTGGAGGATAGATGCCATTTGTACTTGGTTGCTAGAGAGAAAATGGCTATCATGACATGGTTCACATGCCTTGATTTGGATCCTCCCCTGTTGATGCAGTGTACCACTACTGCGCTGTCCAAAACCAGTTTTATATGGGAATTCTTGGCTGGTAGAAGCCTCTTCAGAGTGAGGAATACTGCCATGGCTTCCAATACGTTTATGTGAAGCCGGCAGAACTGAGGTGACCAAGTCCCTTGAACTTTCTTGAATTGGGAGTATCCTCCCCACCCGCTTAGAGAAGCGTCCGTGTGGATAACCAACGCCGGAGGGGGGAACTGGAGAGGAACTGATTTGGACAGATTCTTGGCCTCTGCCCAGGGGCAGAGACGTTTGCGAAGAATCGGTGGGATTACTGACAACTTGTCTCGAGATTTGACATTTGCTCTTGAGCCCCAAACTCGATTTATATCTTTCAACTTTGCTTTCAACAGAACGTCTGTGACTGACGCAAACTGGAGGGAACCTAGGATCCTTTCCTGGTTTCTCCTTGATGTCTGTTTGCATTTGAGGAATTGTCTTATTGATTTGGCTATTTCCTTCCTCTTGACCAATGGAATTGACAAAGTGTGGGAGTTCAGGTCCCACTGAATGCCGAGCCACTGAAAACGAGACTCCGGCGTTAGCCTGGATTTGGTCTTTTTTATTTGGAACCCCAGATGGCCCAGAAAATGAATTACTTTGTTTGTGGCTTTGAGGCATTCCTCGACGGTTGTTGCCCAGATGAGCCAGTCATCGAGGTACGCTACTACCATTATCCCTTGTGATCTCAATTGCTGGACTACTGATTCCGCTATTTTCGTGAACACCCTGGGGGCTACGTTCAGCCCGAAGGACATCACTTTGAAAGAGAATGACTGGTCTCCCAACCTGAAGCCTAGATATGGGCGGAAGTGTCTCGCGACTGGGATATGATAGTATGCGTCTGTAAGATCGATAGAGGTGGTGACGGCCCCACGGGGAAGTAAGGTCCCCACCTGCGAGATAGTCAGCATTTTGAACTTGTCGCAACGAATGAATAAGTTTAGACGGGACAAGTCTAAGATTACTCTTCGTTTTGTTGAGCCTTTCTTTGGCACGCTGAACAAGCGTCCTTGAAACTTTAAAAGTTTGACTCTTGATATAAAAGTTTGACTCTTGATACTACTCCTTTTGAAGGAGCTCTTGCGCATACTCTGTCAATTCCTTTGTTGGTACTACTTGAAGGAATGTTTTGGATGGAGGAGGACCTTTGATCCAACTCCATCCCAGCCCTTTGGACACAATGCTTTGTGCCCAGCTGCTGAATCCCCACCGGTGCCGGAAGAGGAACAGCCTCCCTCCTACCTGAGGGTTCCTATTGGGTTTGGGCAGGACGTGCTCCGCGTCCTCCTCGAAAGTGTCTCCCCCTGTTGGGTGTCCTTCCGCCACCCCTCTGGCAAAATGCACCTCTGGCTCTACTTCCCCTTCCAAACCTGTTGAGGGCTTGGAATGCCTGGCCCTCAAAGACAGGATTGAAGGCCGGGGAAACGGCGTAGGAGGTCGAGGGCTGGTTCTGGGACGTCAGGAGGAGGATGGGCTGGCTCTGATTCTTCGAGGTCGACGGTTGCACCGTTTGTGAAACCAGGACCGCTTGGACAAACTACTGTTGCCGGGGAGCCTGGAAAGGTGTAAACTTCTTAGGCTTCTTTGTTTTCTTAGAACCTGAGGGGGTACTTTCTGGCTTTCTCTTACCAGTAAGTCCCCAGCGGACCCTAAGGCTCTGATTGAACCTGGTCGCTTTGTGGTGAACCTCATTTACTGCCGATTCGGGAAAGAGGTCAGCTCCCCAGATCGATGACGAGAGCAGTTTGTTCGGCTCATGCCATATAGTGGCCTCCTGCAGGACATGCTTCGTGCAGTTACGCCTAGCTACCACAAAGTCGTACAGATCAGACTGTACGGTCTGTGTCTGAGCCTTTGCCAAGAGTTTGAACAGAGGCTCCGTACCATAGGTAATGGCGGCAACCTCTGTCATCACCAAGGCGTTCAGTGTCCTCCCTAGCCTGGTCCTAGCATCAAACTCCGCTTGGATCAGGTTATCTGGTAGCCTTGGGAGTCTCTCCCTGAACTGTTCTATAGCGCAGTCCGGTTTGAGCTTCCCGACCGTGAAGGAAGCTGGAAGATCAGCCCAGAGATCCTCAGAACCTGGGAAGAGCGGAGATGTTGGATCCGACTCTCTCAGCTGGGGAAGAGGCTCGTCTTTCAAAGCGGCCTGGATTGTCACTTCTGCCAACTTTGTGGTAAAGGGGAGCGGTGTCTCCTCCTCTGACACAAAGATGGTGAATGGGCTTTTGAAAGCCTGAAGTTTGGTGTTCACGCAGTCCTATTAATGCTTCAAGGCATCTAACCCATTCTCTCTGGGCTTGTTCCCGACTGTATATTACAGTCTCTTTCGGGATCTTATCCTCTCTCCTCAGAGCCGACTCCGTCAACCTGGCGTAACCCATGAAAGGTGGTTGAAGATTGGCATGGTGGAACTCGAAGTCCTCAATATGACGAGTTCCACTGTCCGGAATAGAAATCATTCCATCCTTGAAGGGTGCAAAGGCTGCGACCCTCCAAGGATTGCTCATGGTAAAGGCGGGGAGAGTATTATAATCTGGCATCGGAGTCATTTCGGCAGTTGCCAGAGGAAGAACTGTTGGGGGATTATCCCTAAGGCCCGCCAGCAAGTTTTCCTGGTTTGTCAGTCGCTCCAATATATTTTGGATCAACTGACCGGATTCTGCAAACGAGGTGGAAATCCGAGCAAGCATCTGGTCTAGCCTGGCTCCCACCATGTTGCCCACCTGTTGCATAACCCCTGCAGTAAAGGTTTCAGGATCTAAGGGACCAGAGTCCCCAGTCGAAGCAGGGGTCTTCGGACGTGCTCCTGTGGACGTCGAAGGTACCGGCTCAGAGGGAGTCCGGGCCTTCTCCTTAGAGGACTTGCCTCTTGACCCTTTGGAGTGTGAAGTCGAAGATGACTTCGATTTCTCTGCTCCGGGATGGTGAGCCGGAGACTTATGAGTAGATGAGGACGAAGTCTTCTTAGAAGACGTCCTCTCAAGGGTCTTCTGCTCCCGTTTAGGGACAACTGAAGCTGACTACGTCCTGGCCAGAATATCCGACTCAGAAAATCCTTGAAAAGAGGAGGAAGAAGGAATAGGTGATGAAGATCCAGATGCGCCCAAGGGAAGCCCTTGAGCGCCCAACAAACCTACCTCTACCAACAACTCACCTTCCCCTACCGTCATCGGTTCAACGTTGAGATCCAGGGTAGCAACGTCCTCGGCGATCCCCGGGGCTCCCTCCTCCGCCATAGCCTGCGCCACCTGTTGCTGGATGGCAGCGATGCACGGAGCTGCCGCTGTAGGGTCGACGTACCCGGTCGACTTGCCACCTGGGAAGATGCGGACAGCCATATTCTTGTCTAAAATGTATGGCTGCCCCTTGGATACGTTCTTGCCAAAGCCTCCTACCCAGGCTTTCAGGGTAGCCGACGCTGCGTCCTTCACGGCGGCAGCCTGAAATAAAGGGTCATTGTAATCCTTACAACGAAGCCCCGAAGATATATCATTAACACTCATGACTATGTCACACTTATGTACTTAACACAGGCTTATCTGACAATATATATCAAGAACAGAGACAAAACCTTACGCCGGTGTATACTTACTCCGGCAGAAAACTGTTCCACCAGATCATAACAGATGGAGCAGGATTCGTGAAAACTCCGGTACACCGGAGCGAAGATTTCCATCAAACCAGATACCTGCTCAGATACAGATAGTACACTGAGGTGAGGGTACGATCACAGCAGAGAACATGAGAAGATATCCATAAAAACTTAACATAACATGAAAACAAAATAAAAACTGGTAAACAAAGTAAGCGGTGTGTAGTTCCGCCGTAAAACTCTTCCGCCAGCCAACGGAGAACTTGGATGGTGAGCGGGTGCTCCGCCAGACAAACGAAAGAGACAACAGAGATACAATCATAATATAGGGGAAGCATGTAAGGCTGCTCTGTTACCCCCCCCAAGGAGCTGGTGGGGCCAGCGATCCGCTGTAACGGTGGGTAGGGTAGAGGAGAGCTATACAGAGAGCACCGGGGAGGACCCAATGCGAGCTGGCGGGGTGGCCAACCCAACCTGAACGCACAAGGAACCCCCCTGAACTCAAAGAAAACGGAACCAGCCCAACTCAGAACCCCCTTTAATCCAAGACTCCCGTATCCTCCCTGGGAAGGGATGAGGAGGGGAGGGGTGCTCCGATGGTTGCCATAGCGACCGTGAGTGAGCGAGGACTATCTCCCCCCCGCGTGGGGAGGGAAGAGAGGAGGGGGGGGGCGCCTGAGTGAAGGGCTGAGGCGATCAACTGGCTCGTCGCGATCGTAGGTGGACCACGAGGCGAACAAGACAGACGATGCATAGCCTAGGCTATAACCAACCGCCTCAAACATGCAACGCATAATAAATGCATCGTAATAAAAATGAAAGGAAGGAAATCACGAGTGAGAGAAATAGAAGGGTCGTCCAGGAGAAGTTAGCCTAGCCTCCCCGAAGGAAGACAGACTAACAACTCGGGAGCTGGCCTCTGCCGATACGTAAAACGGAGGGCGACGGCCAGGATGGCTGGACTAAAGAGCAGTGGGTAATCTAAAATATGGTATAAAAAACCCACGCGCCTAACAGACCTAGACAAAGGTACATGCATGCATGAACACTGATCTAAGACATGAGGCAAAGGATTTCCGAATAGTACGATGTAAAGCAATAGAATAAAAGTAGCACCTTCCGCACCACGCTTAATATAAAATATGATAAATATATAAACACTGCACAGAATACCCGCTACGGTATGGAAGACCGAAGGAGCTAAACGAAAACACGAGGCGAGCCGGCATGGAGAGCCTGGCGCCAGACAAGGAAGGCCGTTATTGAACCTAAAAAACGGAGAAAACGGATCCTGACTGGCTAAAAATACGTGTAACCTTTCGGCAGTACTTAACTTAGCTGCGGCGATAGCTTGGAACTCCATTGCTGAAGAGATAAATCCAAATAGCACACAAAACACAGAGCAAGGGAAAAACACGTGGGTGTGGAAGGGCGCTAACGTAAAGGATGGCCACGAGAGGCGCTGCGGTCGGCGTGGGAGGATGTGTAGTAGTAGTTGCCGGCGCCGGCCGTGTATCAGCTCTCTCAGGGAGGGGGATTTTGATGAAGGAGAATTCTAAATGGCAAGAGGTCCGTGGTAGTGGTCTCACTCGCCCCAGTACCATACCGGCACCCTCTTTTTATTTGGGGTGAGTGAGTCAGTTATTCTGACATCATCCCCCTATTTTTATTTTTTCTCTGGTAATGTTAGTATCATTTACCTAGAAATAATGAACTTAAGGGATTATTTCACGAAGCGACACGGACTGAGCCCAGAAAACTAGATATACAGTGGTACCTCGACATACGAAAGTCCCAGTAATTCTATACACAATTATTGTCTCTCGCCAAGTAACACAAATATATATATATTATTTATCTATATCTATAGACAGAGATTGCATATATGTCTGCATGCATGATGAAAAATTCAAGTTACGAAAGCAAATACAAAGATTTTTTTGGCTCTACATACGAAAATAATTCAGGTTACGAAAAGTTGTTGCTGTAAAGTCCCGAGATTCGCCCGGACCGCCAAGAACAATTTTAAAACTTGCGCACCGCCAACTGAGTAGACTCGCCACCATCCTCCCACTCTCCCATTGGTTCCTGATGCTAATCACCGCCATAAGATCCTGCTCTCTTGTTGGTCATCATCTCTCCCATCGTGCTCTACGTAAAGGCGTCCTTTGCCCACTGCTTTGCACTAGTGTTTGTGTACGCATGCAGAATTCGTCTGTTCACATATACGATTTCGTTTGTTAACGTAAATGCATGTTAAGAGATTTCATTGTACTACTTTATCGTGTTGTGTGAGAACTTAATTACAGTAGTATACTACATAACTTAATTACATACAGTATACGTAGTCATGGGTCCCAAGAAAGTTGCTGAAGTTCACGGAAAGAAGAGGATGCTATCTAAGGAGACAAAGATGGAGATCATTTTAAAATATATGAAGCTGGCATGTGGTTGAGTGTGATCGCTAAGGAATACGGCCGAAATCCGTCGATGATAGGCACCATTCTTAAGCAGAAGGAAGCCATCAAAGCAGCTACACCTTCTAAGGGCGTGACTATTTTGTCCAAGAAGAGGAGCCACGTGCATGATGAGATGGAGAGGCTGCTTCTTGTCTGGATAAAAGACAAAGAAATCGCTGGCGATACGATAACTGAGACGGCAATCTCCCACAAGGCCAGCGCTATTTTCGGCGATTTAATTGCCCAGGCCGAAGACGACGGAGGAGAAGGGACATCGACGCCAACCCCAGACTTCAAGGCTTCTCATGGGTGGTTTGAAAAATTCCGGAAACGGACTGGCATCCATTCAGTGGTGCGGCATGGGGGAGGTGGCCAGCTAGGACACGAAAGCGGCCGAAGCCTTTATTAAGATGTTCGACGAGATGACGATCAATGAAGGCTACAGTTCTCAGCAAGTCTTCAGCTGTGATGAGACTGGCCTTTTTTGGAAAAAAATGCTTCGTCGGACGTACATCACGGAGGAAAAGAAGAAGCTACCCGGGCATAAGCCTGTGAAAGACAGGCTTACGTTCGCACTTTGTTCGAACGATAGGGGGGATTGTAAGGTCAAGCCCCTACTTGTCTATCATTTGGAGACTCCTTGAGCCTTCAAGGCCCACAAAGTGCTAAAGGAGAAGCTTCCAGTGATGTGGAGGGCTAATGCGAAAGCCTGGGTAACGAGACTTTTGTTCACTGAGTGGGTAAATCTCTGTTTCAGCCTGACAGTGAAGAAATTCTTGGAAGAGAAGCGCCTCCCTCTGAAATGTCTGCTGTTGTTGGACAATGACCCTGCTCACCCTCCTGGCCTCGAGGAAGATATCCTAGTGGAGTATTCTTTCATCAAGGTTCTTTATCTTCCGCCTAACACCACCCCTGTCCCCCAGCCCATGGACCAGCAAGTAATATCGAACTTCAAGAATTTTGGAATGAATTTTGGAAGGAGCGTTATGACATCGTCATATGCATCCGACTTATCGATCAAGCTTGGCAGGAGGTTTTGAGCGTGGAGGAAACTCTGGCCTGATGCTGTATCCGCCCGAGACTTCAAGGGATTCAACGTGGGCGAAGCTGGTGCAGATTCAGAAACAGTTGACGATCCTGAAACTGTTTCGCAACCAGATCTTGATGAGATCGTTGCGCTCAGCAAGTCCGTGGGGCTGGTCGTCGACGAGGACAACATCAATGACCCTCTCGAGGAGCACCAAGAGGAACTTATGACGGATAAAGGAGTTGGAGGCCATGCAACATAACGTCGTTCAGGAGGAGTTCTCCAGCAGCGGCGAGGAGGAGGAGGAAGACCCTATGACAACGGCAGAAATTAAGGATGCTCTAGCTGTTTTTCATAAGGTGCAATCATTTGTAGAAAAGAGACACCTTGAAAAGGCTTACACAGGTCGTATGCTTGCGCAGTTTGATGACGTTTGCCCGAGTCGTTTCAGGAACATTGTGAAAAGCAGGCAGAAGCAATCTTCCTTGGATAGTTAATTTTTAAAGAGGCCTTTAGTAGGAGTAAGCAAACAGGAAGATCCAAGTGATATTACAAAAAAACAGAAAGTTGCAAGTGGTGAAGAAATTTAAATTTTGTAAAAAAAAAAAAAGGTAAAGTATAAAAAAGTAAAAAAAATGTAAAAATAAATAAAAGACAAAATAAAAAATAAGAAATTTAATTTTAAGTTTTTGTTAAGTTGAGCGTCAAGGTTTTGCGCCATTTGTTAATGTGTTTCGTAAAGTTTAGTGTTAATGTTTCCTGACATTTTTTAATGTGTTTTGTAAATTTAAGTGTACGTACAAGTTTTTGCCATTTGTCCTCCTCCTCTGTCACCACTTTTGGAGATAGCCTCACTTGAAAGGTAAGGTTCCAAATTTTACTACATACATACGTATGTATGTACAGTATTTCTTGTATACCATGTACACTAATACACTTTATTTACAGGTACTATGCAGTACATATTAGTAGTACGTATTAAGTTAGGTATTGAATGGTCCAAATTGTTGTATTTCATTGTTTATTGGAATTTGTTATTGGCTTTCTTTCGCCAGACTCAATTGATATCCTTTAGCCTGGCTTTCAACAGGACGTCTGTTATTAAGGCAAACTGAAGCGAACCTAGAATTCTCTCTTGGGTACGACGAGAAGCCTTTTTGTTCTTGAGGAACTGTCTCGTAGCCTTCGCTATCTCTTTGGCCTTCTTGGATGGGAGAGATAGTTTGTGCGAGTTTAGGTCCCATTGGATTCCCAACCATTGAAAGCGGGACGCCGGAATGAGACGAGATTTTTCCCTGTTTATCTGGAAACCCAGATACTCTAGGAATTCTATTACTTTGGCTGTTGCTTTGCGACACTCCTTGATGCTGGAGAATTAACTTTAGACCTTTACCGAAAGTCTTCTATTATTCGGTATTGGTTTAGGTTGCAAAGACTTCCCAATTCTTTAGCCTGTCAGACTGCAAACTTTGTAAGGCATTGTAGATATTTTGAGTTACACCCAAAATCTCCTCAACCTTATGGTTTTCGGGTAAAACAATTAATAAACGGTCTTGATATAGCCAGAAATAGAGTTCTTCCATTTAGGATATCACCAACCCCTCCCTGGAAATTACCAGATATATCTTTTTGTAAATATTTTATTGGTATAAAAAAGAACATGACTGAATTAGAAGCCAGGTTTCTCTTTCATGAACATGTCGAAGAACATAGGGAATCGACTTTTATATATACAGATGGCTCCAAATCTGATGCTGGCGTTGGATTTGGAGTATATAGTGGTTCTTTTAATTGTAGAGGTGCACTTCCTCTAGTATCTTCCATATTTACTGCAGAACTATATGGCATATTAACCGCTATTGAGAAAATAGCATTAAAAGATGAGGGCAATTTTACCATTTTTAGTGATGCAAGAAGTGTCCTTCAAGCTTTAGAAGTTTTTAATTCTAGTAACCCTTTGGTTTTAAAGATTTTAGAGTGGCTTTTTATTATTGGTCTGAAAGGTATAACAGTTAGATTTTGTTGGGTTCCGGCACACGTAGGTGTGTGTGGAAATGAGGAGGCAGATTCACTGGCAAAGAATGCTGCAGCTGAGTTACTACCAAGAAGGTATCCCATTCCATGTAATGATTTTTTACCTACAATTAAGAATTTTATTTATAATAATTGGCAAAAGCATTGGGAAAGCTTAGCTGATAATAAGATGAGAGAAATAACAAATGTTATATCCCTTTGGAAATATAACGTGATGCCCCGAAAGTGGGAGACTACTCTTTGTCGTCTCCGAATTGGTTACACTCGGATGACACATGAGTTTTTGCTAGCTGGCTAACACCAACCATATTGTAACGACTGTTTGATACCCTTGACCGTGAAGCATTTGTTGACTGAATGCCCCACTTATAGCACGGAAAGAAATAGATATCTGTTTGAGGCTCGAGGTGAGGATGGCAGGTTCATCCTTGCCAAGATTCTAGGACATGATGTGTCATACAATGCAAGTGGCATTTTTAGATTTATTTCAGAAGCAGGTCTTCTGAAAGCTATTTAACTTTTACAATGATATATTTGCTTTTATGGTTTTAATTGCATATACTTTTATTCTTTATTTATATTAAACGATATCGGCGTCAATGACCTTCAATGTCAGGATGCCAGAGAACTTCCAATCATTCATTCCTTCATTGCGACACTCCTCGTCGTTGGTTGCCCAAATGAGCCAGTCGTCTAGGTAAGCTACTAACAATTACCCCTTGAGCTTTTAGTTCTTGGACTACCGTCTCTCCTAGTTTGGTGAATATTCTGGGCGCTATGTTGATCCCGAATGGCATGACTTTGAATGAGTAAGCTTGTTTTCCTAGTTTGAAGCCTAGGTATGGAGAGAAGTTTCTTGCTATCGGAACATGATAGTAAGCGTCTGTAAGATCTATAGAGGTGGTGATGGCCCCACGGGGAAGTAAGGTCCGCACCTGTGAGATGGTCAGCATGCGGAACTTGTCGCATTGAATGTATGAGTTGAGACAGGACAAGTCCAGAATCACTCTTCGTTTGTCCGAGTCCTCCTTCTCTAACAAGTCCGCCCCCTCTTGGGATAGATCGGCCTCGGTCATCCCTAAGGTTAAGGCTTGGAAGACAAGATCCCTTCCAAAGGGATCCAAACCTGCTCCGGCAGATTCAGCCCCCAAGCCATCGACCTCTGCTTCCAAGCCTTCCTCTTCCAAGGCTTCTCCCCCACAGAAATTTCAGGTGGCTTAGCAGAATATATTTTAATTATATTGTGAGAAGAAAAGGCAGAGGAAGCAACATAATATTTCCTGTACAGTCTCTCTCTCTCTCTCTCTCTCTCTCTCTCTCTCTCTCTCTCTCTCTCTCTCTCTCTCTCTCTCTCTCTCTCTCTCTCTAAGGTTGTTAAGATGCTCATAATTGTTACTAGCGTATTATGCCAGAAAATATGTACATTTCCAAGTAAAACTTCACGGGTACAAATATTTATTGCTTGTTACAAATATGTATTGCTTCTTATGGATATTTTTACAAAAAATATTATAGAGTAAGTTTTTTTAATACTCTACAGGGAAACAAATTATATCCGTGGTACACTTCTTCAAAGGCAGTTACCCCTCATCATGTCTTGCTTGGGGGCACACTATAGATTGCTCAAGATTCATTTCAGTATCCCTTTGGCTTCACCTGTAATACTCTCTTACTTTTATTCTTCATCTACTCCTTTCCATCTCATATTACCCAGCTGCACAATTTTTTCAACTTTGTTTTGCTCCCAACTTTACCTCATTCAAAATCAAATCTTTTCTACTAACCTAATTAAAATTATTACTCACTGGTCATACTTAACACTTAATCATTCAATCAATAAAGTCACGTTGAGGAAGTAATGTGTGGACATGTAGAATTCAGAGTAACTAGAAAATATTTGAAGCAAGTGATTTTTAGATTTTTTCTTAAGTTACCTTTTATATATGTAACGTGCCAAGTATTTACATTGCTCACAGTTTCACTCGCCAGCAGCTTAGAAATTTTGCAAATTGTGGTAGCACTAGTGTCGGTGTAGGTGAACTAGACCCCGCCCACTTTCAGGGTAAGAGTGGAACAACTTCAGCAAGGAGTTCAGTTGTTTTCTGCAAGCTCTCGACTGAAGTTCAGTTGCGAGTGGTCAGCTTAGATTTTGGATTTTCCACAGTTTTCCATTTGAAAGTTCTTCTTTTGGTGAAATATTGGTGGTCTACAGCTTTGTATATTATAATGCCTAGTTCTCTTATTGAGAACATCTGTTTTCTATTTTGTATTTTTCCCTCAATTTTGACATTGATTAAGACTGATTGTGACTGGTATTTTCAAATGTCTGAAGTAGTGCTGCTAGCATATGGTATTGTGCACCAAGTGATGCTTTAGTGACAAATTACAGCCACTGAATAGGCTCACGGCAGACCTGGTCCGCTCCCCACCAGTACCTTGCAAGAGATCTAGAGAGCCACTGCAGCAGCCTTCAGGTAGTTTCTGGGATTTCCCAGAAAATTTTTCTCCAGAACATCCTGTGCAGGAACCCAGGCATTCATCTGCTCCAGGATTTTTCTCTTCCTCTCATGAGTGCCCAATTACACCCAAGTGCCCAGTAGCGCTCAAGTCTCTAGTTAAACCTGAGCACCATTTAGTGCCTCAGTGCTATCCAGTATCCGAGCACCCTACAGCGCCCAAGAGTTCAGTACACAGATGGACTGTCTTCCTTGGGATGCTCACCATATTTGCCAATGTGTTTGGCACCAGATGCCAAACCTTTGGCAACAGCTGATCCTACCATTCCTACGGATCCTTCGCTAGCACCTATTCAACATCCGTTGACTGACATCTTAAGTCTTCTTAAGAGAGGACATTCTCTGCTCTGGACCCTAGGGATTTGCATTTATCCAGTTTCGTTGGAAGGAGAAGGTGAAGAGGGTGATATGGATCAAGGCTCCCCTCCGTCGGCCTATGCAGCCTTATTGAAGTACTTGTTACAGAACTTCCCGGGTTTCTTCTTGCCTGTGGCCCCTGCCTCATCAGTTTGGACTTTTTTCATGTGACAAGCCTGTTGATTCATCCAGGCTGCCAAAAATGGTACTCTCACTCTCAGCTACAAAGGCTCTCAATGAGTTGGACAGTTTGCTCACTGAGAAGAAAGAACATGGGAAGTCTTCTTTTAATTATCCTCCCTCCTGTCTTGTGCAGTTGAGGTATTCTTCCTATGACACTAGGGAAGTTCCCTCTGTGGGAGTGGCTGCCTCTTCCTAAGGGGACTTCTCGAGGTTGATCGACTTTTCTTGGAGATCGGCCTTTAACCCTCTTACGCCGAAGCCCTAAAAATCAAAACCTCTCCCGTATGCCGGGGCCGGTTTGGAGTGAGCGCTGAAGCGGAAAAAATAATTTTTTCAAAAAATCACAGCGCGCTTAGTTTTGAAGATTAATAGTTCATTTTTTGCTCATTTATTTGTCATTGCCTGAAGATTAGTATGCAATCATCAGAAATGAAAAATAATATCATTATCATATGTAAATAATGCGATATATGGTAGCGAAAAAAAAAATTCATACATAATTGTATTCAAATCACGCTGTGCAAAAAACGGTCAAAGCTAACGAGTTACTTTTTTTTCGTTGTATTTTACAATAAATTGCAATCATTTTGATATATAATACATTGTAAAACAATAAAAGCAACACCAGAAAAATATTATCACAAAATGATGTACGAATTCGTAACACGCGGACGTAAAAAAATGTTATTTTCAAAAATTCACCATAAATCTAAATATTGTTCTAGAGACTTCCAATTTGTTTCAAAATGAAGACAAATGATTGAATATTACGATACTGTAAGAGTTTTAGATTAGAATTGCAGATTTCGACCATTTCGGACGAGTTAAAGTTGACCGAATGTCGAAATTTTTATATATATATTTTTTTATATGCACATATTTCGGAGATGGGAAAAAGCTACAACCTTCAATTATTTTTTTTTTGCATTCTTTGTTAATTTGCGCACATTTTGATATATGAAACTCTATAAAATGGCTGATATGAAAAGGAGCAAATATTAGGATAATGCGATGTACGCATTTCGTAGACTTGCTGCCGCGAATCGGCGCGCGGAGGGAAGTTAAATATATTTTTCAAAAATTCACCATAAATCACAATATTGTTTTAGAGACTTCAAATTTGTTTCAAAATGAAGATAAATGACTGAATATTACTAGGCCATAAGAGTTTTACCTTACAATTGCGTTTTTCAACTATTTCAGTAGTCAAATTTGACCGAACGTGGTTTTTTTTTATTTATTATGATTTATATGCAAATATTTCGAAAAAAGAGAAAAGCTACAACCTTCAATCATTTTTAGTTGTATTCTACTTGAAATTGTGCACATTTTCATATATAAAACTTTATGTAACAGCTAATTTTAAATGGTGCAAACATTTCGACAATCGCACAAATAAAATTCTGATTTTTTCGGAAGAGTTATCGTGCGGACGTAAGGAAATTTTTTTTTTTTTCATAAATTCACCATAAATCGAAATAGTGTGCTAGAGACTTCCAAGTCATTGCAAAATGAAGGTAAATGATTGAATATTACAAGAATATAAGAGTTTTAGCTTATAATTGCGTTTTTCGACCATTTCGGTAGAGTCAAAGTTGACCGAAAGTTGAAATTTTTGCACTTAACGTTATTTATATGAAAATATTTCAAAACTGATAAAAGCTACAACCATGGGTTGTTTTTAGTTGTATTGTGCATGAAATTGCGCACATTTCCATATATAAAACTTTATGTAACTGCAAATTTAAAATGGTGCAAACATTAGGACAATCGCACGAAAAAAAAAAAAAAAAAAAAAAAAATGTTTATTTGAAGATTGTTACGATTCCGCGCGAACGTAAGGAAAAGTTTTTTCATAAATTCACCATAAATCGAAATATTGTGCTAGAGGCGTCCAATTTGTTGCAAAATGAAGGCAAATGATTGAATATTACTATAATATAAGAGTTTTAGCTTACAATTGCATTTCTCGACCATTTCGGTAGTCAAAGTTGACCAAAGGTTGAAATTTTTGCACTTATTGTTATTTATATGAAAATATTTCAAAACTGATAAAAGCTACAATCATGAGTATTTTTCTGTTGTATTTTACATGAAATTGTGCACAGTTTCATGCATATAATACTTCATTAAAGGATAATTTAAAATGTTGCAAAAATTATGTCAGTGACAAAATAATTCTTGAGATGTGTCACTGATACTTTTTAGTGCGATTAGAAAGAAATTCGCGCTTGCGCGCCTGCGTAGCGATTGTAAACAAAACAACGCCTTGATCCGTGAACTCCCAGCATCCCCCAAGGCGCGTGATTCAAAAGTTTTCGGCTGGTAGGCCTATAAGTATTTTTCCGCGAATTTTTAAAAAAACTTTTGAGTCGACGTATGATACGTCCATTCGGCATACGGGAGACATTTTGACTCGACGTTTAATACATCCATTCGGCGTAAGAGGGTTAATATTGCTAAAGTAATGTTCTACCCCACAGAGACCAAACCATCCTCTAAAGAACCTCTAGAATTTTCAAAGTGATAAGCTTCTTGGATTGGTTGTGGGTGCTTTAGCCCAGAAAATCAAGAATTATTCTTCGCCACCTGAGGACGTTGCAACAAATTTGCTGAATGTCTGTTAATGCACTAATAAAGTCATCAGGGATGGCGCTTAAGAGTTAGCCTCTCTTTATGCCTTAGGAGTATTGAAAAAGAGAGAGAGCTCTGGATGAGCAGATTGTGTCTGTGCTGAAGGAGGGGTACTCCATTCCATTCAGAGAGACACCCCCATTGGTCATCATGCCTATTGTGTTGACCTCCTACTTGGTAGACTCCAAGGAGTTTTCAGCACTATCAAAAGAAGTGTCATCCCTCCTTGAGATGACAGCCATCAATTAAGTCCAATAAGTCAGGTTAGACAGTTTTTACAACTGTCTATTTGTAGTCCCCCAAGCATCAGGGATGGAGACCAGTACTGGATGTAATCGCCCTGAATTTCTTTGTCTGAAGACAAAATTCAGGATGAAAACAAGTCACTCTGTCATGTCGTCCATTCTGTGGGGCTACTGGAGGGCATCAATAGACATGCAGGATGCGTATCTCCACATTTTGGTACATCACCAGTCCAGGAAGTACCTGAGATTTGTGTTTTGTGACAGTGTACTCATTTTAAGCATTATGCTTCGGCCTTTTGACCGCTTCGCAAATTTTTATGCAAGTTCTGGCTCTGCTCACCAAGTGGCTACATCTGATGGGATAAACATCTCCCTCTTAGACAACTGGCTCCTTCGTTCACCATCGGAGGAGAGGTGCATGAAGGATATTATGAAGACACTTTGACTAGCGCAGGAGTTAGGCCCATTAGTCAACTTCCAGAAGTCCAAGGTGGTTCTGTCACAAATAGTTCTATATTTGGGGATGCTGATAAACTCTCAAGAGTTTTCAGGTTTCTCCATCCCCCAAGAGAATTCAGTCATGCCTGAAGAAAGTCAACGAGTTCCTCACATGTCAAACCTGCATGGTCAATCAATGGATGAGCCTTTTTGGTACTTTAGCCTCCATAGAGCAATTTTTCACCTAGGAAGGCTCCACATGAGAACTCTTTAGTTTTACCTGCGGGCCAGTTGGGACAGGAAATCTCATCCTGACACATTTGTTTTTCTGATATCGCAAGAAATAAAGGAGGATATCCTCTGGTGGAATCCAGAAGACAGACTTTCAGAAGGGAAGTCTCTTCTGCTGTTGAACCCCAACCTAGACTTTTATGCAGATGCGTCAGATCTAGGTTGGGTGGCATATCAACCTCAAGGAAATGACAGCAATTTGGTTGGGACTACCACAATTTGCGTAAATAGTCCACAACCAAGTAGTGATTGTGCATTCAGACAATAATACAACCTTGACATATATAAAGAAACAAGCAGGGACGCATTTATTCTCCCTTTACGAACGGGCAAGAACTCTTCTTTTATGGGCGAACCGCAACCAGACCAAGTTGGTAAATTCTTTCATCCAGGGCAAACTCAGTATCTTGGCAGATGGGTTGAGCCATCACAGGCAGGTACTCCCCACAGAGTTGACGCTTCATCCACAGGTGTGCAAGGATATATGGAAACTCTGTGAGAGACCTCTTAATAGATCTGTTTGCAAAGTCCAAGAATTATTGTCTCCCAATGTTTTGCTCACCAGTCCCAGACCCTCAAACATAGGCGATGGATGCCATGTTGTGAGATTGGTCAAACAAAGATCTTTACACCTTCGGTCAAACAAAGGTCTTTACACCTTCCCACCATTCTGCATGATATGGGAGGTTCTCAGCGAGTTCTACAATCACACGAATGTCAAAATGACTAGTAGCCGATTCTGCTGCAACAGGAATGGTTCCAGATGTCCTCATGTTGCTGACAGACTTCCTGAGACTGTTATCACAGAGAATAAGTCTGCTCAGACAGCCCCACTTCAGGCAGTTCCACCAAGGATTGTCCACTCTGGCCCTGACAGGGTTCAGACTGTCAGGAAGTTCCTCAGACAATATGGGTTTTCAAGAGCAGCCTCAGCTGCAATTGCAAAGTATAAGCGCTCCTCCTCTGACAGAGTCTATCAAGCCAAGTGGACAATCTTTAGAGCCTGGTGTAGAAGACATGACATCTTGTCTTCTAAGACATCTGTAGCAAACGTCGTAGATTTTCTTCTGTATTTGAGGACATCTAGGGCCCTTTCCTCCTTGACGATCAAAGTATACAGGACAATGATGAGTTTGGTTTTTCAACACAGAGGATTGGCTCTTTCAACTAATCATGACCTGTCTGACCTCATCAAATCCTTTGATACCTTCAAATCCAAGGAGCTAGAGGCATTCTCTTGGAATTTGGATGTACAGTGGTCCCCCCCGTATTCGCGGGGGATGCATACCAGACCCCATCGCGAATAGTTAGAATCCGCGAATGTTTGGAAACCCCCTCTAAAAATGCTCATAAACTCCTATCCTGAACATGCAAACACCAAAGTATCCCTAAAAAGACCATCCTTCATCAAATATACATAAAATATCCTATTATGGTTCATATTAATCTTTGAAATATTATTAATAATGTTTTAAAGTAAATCTTACATTTTATGGTTATACATAAATACATACTATGTACGTACTGCATGACTTAGTTATGTATGTGAAAATAATTCAGTCCCCCCCATAAGTATTCAGTCATGCACGTTTTCTTTCATACTGTTACTATTTGAGACATCCATTTTCTTTTTACAAAGGAAGCAATTGTATGTGAAATCACAAATACCAAATGTCTACTTAAAGTATTATCCTACATCAAATATACCATTGAATTGGTATTATTAATATACATAATTTTAAAGTCATCTTAAACATTTTACCATTAGAAATATATAAACAGCCGATAGCAGAGAGAGAGAGAGAGAGAGAGAGAAGAGAGAGAGAGAGAGAGAGAGAGAGAGAATAACTCCTTACGGTTTCAATAGATAGAAATGAACGTCTGTAGGCAACTTTTTTCCCCTCCCATAAATACATATATTTCTCCAGAGAAGTGAGAAAGAGAGGACTGTGCAATTATGTTTGTCTGTCTATCAATTCTTTTGCTGAGAGCGGGAGAGATAAAAGGAAGAAATAGAAACACCAAATGTATGACAAGTATCTTGTGGAGAGAGAGAGAGAGTTGTCCTTACAGTATATTTAAAAAAGAGAAATGGAATGATTATTGTATTTAAAATACTCAGATATAAATTTTGTACTTACAGTTATATTAATGATAAACTTATTACAAACATGTCCATGAAAATGATCTCATTTAGTAAGAGAGAGAGAGAGAGAGAGAGAGAGAGAGAGAGAGAGAGAGAGAGAGAGAGATTACATAAAACCATTATATTCGTTGACCATTGTATGGCATTGTTACTTTCCCAGCTCCGAGCGTCACTGGAGTTATGAGGTAGGGAAATTGATACAGAAAAAGACGAAGGGAAGAATTTTCATTTGAAATTAGTTATTGTATTATTACTACTTCTCTTATTATTATTATTATCATTATTTGAAAATAAAATAAACACGTGCATTTACCATAAAAATTCTCTCATCTCGGTAAGAAAGAGGAGATATCCTTACAAGTGAAATGGAAAGGTAATTTTCATCTCTTTAAAATACTACCATTATGAATTTTGTAATTACAGTTTTATTATTATTATAATTATTATTATTTATTTATTTATTTTTTTTTTTTTTTGCTCTATCACAGTCCTCCAATTCGACTGGGTGGTATTTATAGTGTGGGGTTCTGGGTTGCATTCTGCCTCCTTAGGAGTCCATCACTCTTACTATGTGTGCCGTTTCTAGGATCACACTCTTCTGCATGAGTCCTGGAGCTACTTCAGCCTCTAGTTTTTCTAGATTCCTTTTCAGGGATCTTGGGATCGTGCCTAGTGCTCCTATGATTATGGGTACGATTTCCACTGGCATATCCCATATCCTTCTTATTTCTATTTTCAGATCTTGATACTTATCCAATTTTTCCCTCTCTTTCTCTTCAACTCTGGTGTCCCATGGTATTGCGCCATCAATGAGTGATACTTTCTTCTTAACCTTGTCAATCAACGTCACGTCTGGTCTGTTTGCACGTATCACCCTATCCGTTCTGATACCATAGTCCCAGAGGATCTTTGCCTGATCGTTTTCTATCACTCCTTCAGGTTGGTGCTCGTACCACTTATTACTGCAAGGTAGCTGATGTTTCTTGCACAGGCTCCAGTGGAGGGCTTTTGCTACTGAATCATGCCTCTTTTTGTACTGGTTCTGTGCAAGTGCCGGGCATTCGCTTGCTATGTGGTTTATGGTTTCACTTTTCGTATTGCACTTCCTACATATGGGAGAGATGTTATTTCCGTCTATCGTACTTTGAACATATCTGGTTCTTAGGGCCTGATCTTGTGCCGCTGTTATCATTCCTTCAGTTTCCTTCTTTAGCTCTCCCCTCTGTAGCCATTGCCAATTGTCATCGCTGGCTAGTTCTTTAGTCTGTCTCATGTATTGTCCGTGCATTGGTTTGTTGTGCCAGTCCTCTGTTCTTCTGTCTTTTCTCCTCCTGTCTGTATATTTCTGGGTCTTCGTCTGCTTTTATTAGTCCTTCTTCCCATGCACTCTTTAGCCACTCGTCTTCACTGGTTTTCAGATATTGCCCCAGTGCTCTGTTTTCGATGTTGACGCAGTCCTTTATAGTACTTAGTAGTCCTCTCCCTCCTTCCTTTCGTGTTATGTATAGTCTGTCCGTATTTGCTCTTGGGTGTAGTGCTTTGTGTATTGTCATATGTTTCCTGGTTTTCTGATCTATGCTGCGGAGTTATTATTATTATTATTATTATTATTATTATTATTATTATTATTATTATTAAATAACTGAAATTATCAATAAACATTTTACATACTAGTACCATAAAAATTCTTTCATCTCGGTAAAAGAGAGAGAGAGAGAGAGTGAGTGTTTATCTCTCTGTTCTCTCAAAAAATACTTATAACACTTACAGCGAAAGAGAGGGAGGGAGTTACCACTATGACACATTATTATTTTGTGTGGCAAGAGAGAGAGAGAGAGAGAGAGAGTGTGAGAGAGAGAGAGTTAGCCTTAACTAAAAGTGACATGGATAAATTAGTATTGTATTTCTTTAAAATACTATCACATAATATGAATTTTGCAATTACAGTTATGATGATGATGATGATGAGATGATGATGATGATGATGATGATGATGATGATGATGATGATGATGATGATTTGAAAGTATTAAAAACATATAGTACAGGTACTATAAAAAAAATCTTGAGTCTCAGTAAATGAGAGAGACGAGAGAGAGGAGAGACGAGAGACGAGGACCTGAGAGAAGACGAGAGAGAGAGGGAGGGGGGGAAATTTCATGAGCACTTGATGGCAGCAGCACAACAGCTCCTTCCCCCTCCTGTCACTTAACTTGATACGTATGACAGTTTTAGTACCTGGAGTTAAAGAAGACTGGGATTTCCTTCATTCTTCCATATTTTTTTTAAATTTATAAGCTAAAATCTTACTAATTCACTATGGTATTTTCTTTAATGAATTGATATTATTGCTGTATAAATTAATATTAATATTTGAAAATAGTAAATCATTTATTTATCATACAAAAAACATACATCTTTGTAGTAGAGAGAGAGAGAGAGAGAGAGAGAGAGAGAGAGAGAGAGAGAGAGAGAGAGAGAGAGAGAGAGAGAGAATTATTATTTTTATTATGTGATATCATTTAAAGTTATTAAACTTACTAATACAGTATTAATCAAAATTAATATTTGAAAATTAGTAAATCATTTTTGAATCATAAAAATGTATTTAGTCATGAAAATAAACATTAAAATACACTAATTAGTGATTATTTTCGTCGAGTCCGTCCGCGAATAATTTCTAGATAGGTTCCAAAGAAAAATCCGCGAATGTGTGAGTCCGCGAATCCGGAGAACGCAAATACGGGTGGACCACTGTAGTTCTGAAGTGGCTTTCGGTATCCTGTTTGGAGACCTTACCAGGAAGACCCATTTTCTTGTAGTGTTAGTGACAGCCAAAGGGTCAGTGAAGTTCATGCTCTCGACAAGAGAGTTGGATTTTCACAAGGTGATGCTATATGTTCATTCTCCCTAGGCTTTTTAGCTAAAAATGAAGACCCAACCAAACCCTGGCCTGGTTCCTTTACTATCAAAAGTCTAATAGAAATACTGGGCCCAGATGAGGAGAGAATTCTTTGCCCAATGAGAGCACTAAGGTATTATTTACACAGAACAGAGAAGATATGAAGTCCTGCAAACAACTTATGGTGCTAGGTTAGGAATCCGTCTTGTTCCCTGTCAAAAATTGGCTTGGCATTCTTCCTGAGGGATCTGATCACCAAAGCCATTCTCAAGTTTGAGAAGAGGACTTAACATCAGTCAGAGCCAACGCTCATGAGATCAGTGGTTGCCACATTGTTGGTCTTCAGACACAACCTATCCCTATCATCGATTATTCAAGTTACTTATTGGAAGTGTAGGTCGGTTTTTGTGACTCATTATCTTTGAGATGTGGAAACCGTTTTTGATAATTGTAGTGCTTTAGGACCATTGTCTGTAGCTGACAGAGTGTTGGGGGATGAAGCGAAGGAAGCTTTTCTTCCTGTATATGCTCTTCACCTTAAACTAAGGTGTTTAGTCATAAGGGGGTTCATGTTTTTTATTCTGGACGATTGGTTTGTCAGTACTATGCCCAGGGCAGGGACAATTGACCACATGTATGCTTTGTTAGTCAGTTGGTTCATTCCTTGCTGCAAAGCCCCAATGTTGCAGAGGTGCATCTGGTCAGTTAGCCACACCCTACATGGTTAAGATGAGCACCGACAAAAGGCAGTATCTACCTGTGGTAGCTTTCTTAACAGGTAAGGAACAACAAGCATTGTACCAATGCTGATAACCTATTCTCTAACTCATTGTAAATAATGATTTGGGGTAGAAATATCCATGTATCCCTCCTCCATGTCAATTTAGGATTCAGCTATGTAATTCTTGTAAGTTACATATATAAAAATTACATTTTTATGATAAAATGAAGTTTTATAATTATGTATGTAATTACCAAGTAATTATGAATCAAAGCCCTCCCACCTCCCCTCAAATGGAAAGAAGGACAAAAACAATTGAACTCCATGCTAAGTTGTTCCTCTCTTACCCTGAAAGTGGGTAGGGTCTAGTTCACCTACACTGAAACTTGCGCTACTGCGATTATCAAAATTTTTTAGCTGTTGGCGAGTGAAATTGTGAGCAATGTAATTACTTGGTAAGTATATATAAAACTTGATGTTATCATGAAAATGTCATGTTTTAGAAGTTATTTTAGAAGTGCAATGCAGTACAGTATTATTTTTCATTGTTTTATGTGCTGGCTGACGTTACAGCCTAAGTGTGAACTAGGTGTTTATTGCATCAGATTATCAAGAAGTTTAAATGAGAAGTTTACTTATTCACTTTTTCAGATGTAATAATGGAGCATTCTCAGACTGTGGGTCTTTGGAGCAAGGAGATGTGTGCCCTTGACTGTTTCTACAGAGAGTTATTACCACAACTATGGACAAATTTCTACACTAAGAAAATCCTAAGCGCAGAATGCATACCACCAAAGATTGGGCGCAAACAGCCTGATTGCTCAGGTCATGCTAGTATTGTAGTGGAGGTACGTACACATCTTTAATTATGATGGACTTATGTTGTAAACTGAAAAACCAAATCATGTATGCTTATTACAGATTTACAAAATCCTTTATACAAAATTCTTAAAATCTAAATTTTTTTGTGAAGGTTAGAGCATCAACATAATGTATTAAATCGGTGAAATGTAATATAATATAGTCGACAACCACTATTCCCGGATTCATGATTCGTGGACTCATATATACCCATTATTCCAAGAAAATTTGCTTAACATTGTATTTTTCACTGAGAAATATTTGCAAATTGCTGTATTTTCATAGAGGTGTTTTAAGTATTCGCGGATTTTAGCTATCCGCTAGGGAGTGTGGTACCCAACCCCCACAAATACAGGGGACCACTGTACACTAATACCTCAATATCTAATGAAATTCGAGTTGTGTGAATTCACAAAAGTGCGAACTTTTCATTGGAACCTATGTAATTATCGTATACTCGAGTATTTCACAGACATGCAAACGCAACATTTTCGAATCCTGGAGAAACCCTGCAAAAGTGTTTGTTTAATTTTTTTTAATTTCTAAGTTTTCAAGCTTTTATGTGTAAATTGAATAATATTAAATAATGAAAATATTAACTCTCTCTCTCTCTCTCTCTCTCTCTCTCTCTCTCTCTCTCTCTCTCTCTCTCTCTCTCTCTCTCTCTCTCTCTCTCACTGAGATGAGAGAATTTTTATGGTACATGTAGTATGTACTATGGTTATTAAAATTTTCAAATAATATAATAATAATAATATAACTGTAATTACAAAATTCATATGTGATAGTATTTTAAAGAAACAACCTTTCCATCTCACTTTTTAAATAAAAACAACTCTTCTCTCTCTCTCTCTTCTTACTGAGATGAGAGAATTTTTATGGTACATCTACTATATGTTTATTAATATTTTCAAATAATAATAATAATAATAATAATAATAATATAACTGAAATGAGAAAAGGATGCATGTAAAGAATTCTTTCCCTCATCTTTCTTTTTAACTCCACCAGAAGCTCGAAGTCCAGAGATGTCAAATATATCAAGTAATGTGACTGAAGGGAGAGAGTTGCTGATTAGCAATCAATGATTTTTACGTAACTCTCTCTCTCTCTCTCTCTCTCTCTCTCTCTCTTCTCTCTCTCTCTCTCTCTCTCTCTCTCTCTCTCTCTCTCTCTCTCTCTCTCTCTCTCCATACGTATGTAATCTTCACACACACCTATATTTTTACCAACCATTTATTTCTTTTTTAAGGGTAATGTATTGGGCTAAATTTTAAATGAAATTACAGTAACTTTATTATCATTCAAAAGTTAGCTTAATACTTATGTAAAGACAACTCTTCTCTCTCTCTCTCTCTTTCTCTCTCTCTCTCTCTTCTCTCTCTCTCTCTTTTGTAGTAAGCGACATAACTAAGAGTTGTATTTGTCCAAGTAAAAAGCAGTGTTTGTTCATGAAAAGGAATTTCAGAACAAAGAGAAAGTGACAGAATAAAGAATTTCTGAAAAGTGGTTGAGAAGGCTTCTAAAAATAGATTGGTCAGTCAGAAGGGAGAAAGTAGAGAGAAATACTGTACGTATGTAATCTTCACACCCACTCCTATATTTTTACCAACCATTTATTTTTTTATTTAAAGGTAATGTATTTAGCTAACTTTGAAATGAAATTACAGTAACTTTAATTTCATTTAAAAGTTAGCTTAATATTTAGGGAGCATGATTAGTGTCATATTTAGTGTTCAACTTGAGAAGTATGCATTTATTAGCATTTTTAGGGATAGTGCCAAACTTACGTGAAAATTCCCTTTGTGCAACAGGGTCTGGAACCTACCTTCATGTAAGTTCGGGGTATTACTGTACTGTTTAATCCCACTTAGTGTGAAAATTCATGTGTTTACTGTATATTCTGAAATATCTTGTTAATTTCATAAACCTGGGTTTGAACCTGATTTTAAAGGGGTAGTACCATACATGAAGAGAGAGAGAGAACTATTGACCCGGTTAGGTTGTTACACCGACAGATACCTATTTGCAAACAATACAGCTGTATTGAGAATAATGATAATTTCAATCAAATTCTTTACTTACTGCATGCAATTATATTGCATGTAATATTGCCACATTATTATCATATTATGAAATATATAAAGTGACCCCCTGTATTTGCGTGGATGTGTACCAGACCTCCCCCCCCCCACCACCACCACCACCATGAATAGTTAGAATCTGCGAATAGTTGGAACCCCTATAAAAATGTTGAAAACAGCCAGTTTTGTTAGTTTAAACTCAAGAAAAACACTAAAAACTTTTTTACCTGGTTTTTTTAATAGTTTTATCACAAAGTGCATTTTATGATGAAATTGATTTAAAAAACCAGAAATTTGAGGATGTTTCTCACAGAAAAATACTGCGAATAGGCAAATTTCCCACGATTAAGGAGTAGATATGGTCCAGAGAGAAATCCGTGAATGCATGAGTCCTCTAATCCGGAGAACGCGAATATGGGGGCCCCACTGTACTACATAATGTGCAATTTGCTTTCTGGTAATGTTTATATTCATAAAATCATCAGCTGCTTGCATTTTATAGTCATCATCACTGCCATTAGTTGCTAAAAAAACATAATTCAGAGATACTTTTTTGCAAATTATCAAAGCTAGGTTTTAAAAATGCAGCTTACTTTATTTATAGACGCAGTAAATTAAATGAAGTAAAGGGTGATTTTGCCAGTTTCAGATTTCCCTTTGCTTTTTCCAAAACATTTTGCAGCCTGCACATTATTAATTTCTTCGTCTACAGCTACAACCTGGTGCTTAAATTTAGTGGTATACTTTCCTGTCCCCTGGTGGATGGGTAACATACATATATGTTTACACATAGCTATGTAGTAAAGTCCGAGTAGCATACATATTATGTTCAAGATTTTGTATAAGTGACCTACCCTGTAATTACGTTGCTATAGTTTTCCACATACGGCAGCCTAAATTCAAATTTTGTGTGTAGAACTTTGATTACTCAATGTATGTATACATTGCTGTCCCCTAACAGCAATACTAGGAATGACTTAGATAATCACCTCATTCTGTTTTCTGCCATGCTTAACTAAACATTGAGTGCTTACAGCAGCTTGTTCTTATTTTCTGGTTATATCACCAGATTTTAGTAGTGTTACACAACCACCAGCTAAACCACATGTGTGCATTTAGAATACACTTGTGCACCAAAAATGTCTTAAAATTATAAAATGGTCAAATAAGAACATTTTATTCATAGGTCAGGGGTGACACAGGTCATTGCCCAGAAATAGATTTTCCCTTTGTCAAAATCCCTTTATTATGAAGGGCGTGACCAGCAGATGAACAGAACTGGATTAACATTCTCCGAGAGATTAAAGAGATAAATTTTGTTTTGAAGGTATGTCAACACAGCATTAGTACATATTCTATGTTGTGACAAAGGTGGAGGTAGCACTTTGAATGATCTACTGGATCATTAGGAGTTATCCTTGCCTGAGATAAGGAAATTGACTTGCTTAAGAATTTCCCTCCCAAACTTGGAACAAGGCAGTGTTAGGGGAGTCTTTGCTTACTTAAGGCCTAGCACAGATATGTAGAGAAAACCTCTTGATGGTCTTCATCCTCTGCTTCTAGAACATCTTGATTACTAACCAAAGCATATGCTCTTTCAGGGCCTAAACTTTCTTGGAAGACTGTAAATCCCTAGAGGTAGACGGTACGTTGTCTTGATTTATGTCACATTCATGGGAAGAACGGAAACTAGAATTGCAATGGAGTGACAAATGTCGTGACAGATTACAATGCCATGAAAAACTGAACATGATGACTGGTGTATGTACGTTTGAACGAGGACATGTATCTCTGTCACGGACTTGTAAATGGGAACGCTGCTCCTAAGGGGGTGTAGGATGTAAATTCTCTTTATTTAGTGCTGGACTTTGGTAACGAGCTGCACAATCACGTCCATGTGAATGAGTGTGAATTATAATTCTGTCCTCGTGAGAGAGAACGCTGAACATGAGACTTCTTTGGGAACTTGCTGGGGAACAATGACATGGAGAAGCTGAACCAGGGAAGTCATGCGATCTCATGATAATTGAACATAAGATGAAGGGGACCTCTGAGGAGAAGGATCCAGAGGCTTAGATCTCTTGATGGGAGCCTTGTCTTCTTTCCTATGGACTCTCAGAGGAGAGGCCTCTGATTGGGATCTCAAACTGTAGAGTTGACTTAAAATGATGTCAGCTAGAAGAAGCATAGTGGAAGAAGTCGTAGTACCACATACATGTGCCTTGGTGGAAGCATGAACTGGACTAGCACATATGTGCTTAGACAATTGAGCAGCAGCCAACTGAGAAGAGTGATGAAAACCCAAGGAAGAGATGTATATCTTCTTACAAGGAGGGGCTACAAAGTCTCTTTTCCTCCAACACTTGATGGAAACTGAAGACAAAGAAGTGGATGACAAAAATAAAGAAGAAGACTAAGGAGATCTACACTGTCTCTTTTTGGATACTACTTAAGCATCCGATTGACCGAACTACTTCATGAAGATACCTTCAACTTTATTGCAAACATTTGAGATAAGGAAGTCAGGAGTAGTAGGGGTAGCAGATGGCAACATGGATGACATCACAGAGTGGGGAGCGACGAATGTTGAAGACAGCCAGGAGGAGGCTAGTGTAACAGAAGTTCTAGCTGAAGTTAAGTATATATTAGTTTTAGCTGACCACTGAGCTGATTAACAGCTCTCCTAGGGCTGGCCCGAAGGATTAGATATTTTTATGTGGCTAGGGATCATTTGGTTACCTAGCAACGGGACCTACAACTTATTGTGGGATCCGAACCACATTACATCGAGAAATGAATTTCTATTACCAGAAATAAATTCTTCTGATTTCGCGTTGGCCGAGCTGAGAATCAAACTCAGACCACCAGATTGGTAGCCGAGCACAATCTAGCAGAAGTGAAGTGAGATGACATCACAGAGACAGTAGACTGGGAAACTGTCATGGCTGACAAAATTTAAGTGCGGCAGGATAAATAATGGGGCACTAGGCTGGAAATGGTTTGTATGCCTGGTAGGGACAACAGTCTGACAACTGCACATCACCACCTCAAAACACAGAAGAAGGAGGCGCAGTCGTATCCTTCCAAGGGAAGGGGATTCCCCCCCCCCCCACTGAGAGCAGGGGTATTCATATTAATTACAAGATTCCAAGGCCAAAGCATTAGAAGAATGAGGGATAGTAAAATCTTCATGTGGGCTAGGAAGTGAAAAGAACTGGCTTTTAGGAGAGAATGCAAGAGTATCCTCCTACAAAGGGTGACAAAGAAAAACTATGCTATCTTCTGAAGATGGGTTGTAGGAAGTGGGCTCCTCCTAACTACCACCATCTTGTCCATCTCCCTATGCCATCAATTTTCTTGTAACTTTTTTTAACTGGACTCGAGCTGTCGTTGAAAACCTTTCTCTTATGTTAAGACCAAAGGCTTGTTCCGTGCATGAACAATGATGATTTTTATGATATAATCAATATTTTATGTACTTGCCATGTATCATTGAGATCCCTCCCTCTTCTCCTCTTAAGGGGGCCGGCTGGAACCCCTATAGTATATGTGGGTATAGGGCGAAAAATGCAGTCATGAAAAAATTCATGGAGCTTCATATGGCAATTAAGAATACGTATACGAAATATTTCGTCAAAATTCCTCTTTCTTTCGTAGTTACAGGGTAATTAGTAAACATAACTCAATAAGCCTAAAACATTCGTCCATACAACAAAATGCAAAATTTCTTCTGTTATCGTAAAGTTTGATAATTATTGTCAAAGAAATTGTGAGAAATGGCATCTGTAGTGATTCCTTGGGTCGCAGAGGGGAGTTCAACCACAATCAGTCATCAGTGCGACCACAGACTTCAAGTAGTCTACACGTTCGAGTTATACCTCTGACATTCACTTGCTTTTACATATGTTTATCTTTGTTTCGGCAAGAATTTCATCATGCCAATGAAGAAAAGACAAGGAAAACATCTCGCTAACGTAAAGACGAAGAAAATTCGCTCTAATATGATTACAGAATATCATAATATATGTGCGATATTAGCGTAGTTAGTGAAGAGAGAGAGAGAGAGAGAGAGAGAGAGGGAGGGTTGCGTAGTAAGTAAACGGCCCCGTCTTGCCTGAAGCACACGTCACACTGTCCCCCAGGCTATGATCTTTGAGCAAAAGGGATCTTAATTTAATGTATAAATAACATAGTTTTTGGTTTATTAATATCCAAAAGGAATATGAAAAAATTCATAATAATCATGATTTATTAACATTGTCTTTGTAAAAAGAGAGTACAACTTCGAATTTCACCTCTTGACATTCTCTTGCATTTACGTTTGTTTATTTTTGTTTCGGCAAGAATTTTATCATGCCAAAGCATAAAAATACTAGGAAAACATCTAGCTAACATACAGAAGAAGAAAAATCGCTGTAATAAGCCGAGTTAGTGAAGGAGAGAGAGAGAGTTGCGTAGGAAGGAGTGCCCCGTCTTGCCTGACGCAGTGCCCCAAGCTACGATATATGAGCAAAGGGATCATCATTTATGATTAACTTATGATAAATAAAATAGTTTTGGTTTATTAATACACAAAAAAGAAATATACATTCATAATAATCATTATTTATTAACATTGTCGTTATAAGAATACGAAGAAAAACTTTGAACGCCCGTATCTCAAAACTATAGTTATTGACCTTCAAAATCTATCTTCTCACTTAGTTTTAAAGCTATAACATTGGAATTTGGTACAGTGGTACCTCGAGATACGAAAGGCTCAATTTACGAGAAACTCGAGATACGAAAGCCAATGCGAAAAATTTAATGGCTCTACATACGAAAAGTTTTCAAGATACGAAAGGTTTCTGAAAGTCCAAGATTCGCCCGGATAACAATTTTGAAACTTGCGCCGCGCGCCGCCATCTTAGTACTAGTAGACTCGCCTCCATCCTCCTGCTCTCCCATTGGTTCCTGATGCTAGTCACCACCATGAGATCCTTCTCTCCTATTGGACAGCATCCCTCCCATCATGCATCTTATACGTACATGGTGGCGTACCTATCTCGGCACTATCCTTAAACAGAAGGATGCCATCAAAGCATCTACACCGTCGAAGGGCATCACTATTTTGTCCAGCAAGAGGACCCACGTGCACGACAAGATGTAACGGCTGCTCCTCGTCTGGATAAAAGACAAAGAAATCGCTGGCGATACGGTAACGGAGACAGCAATCGCCCACAAGGCCAGCGCTGTTTTCGGCGATTTGATTGTGCAGGCGGAAGACGACGGAGGGGAAGGGACTTCAACGCAAACCCCAGAGTTCAAGGTTTCGCATGGCTGGTTCGAGAAATTCCGTAAACGGACTGACATCCATTCGGTGGTGCGTCATGGGGAGGCTGCCAGCTCGGACACAAAAGCGGCCAAAACATTTAAGAAAACTTTCGACGAGATGATGACCAAGGAAGGCTACAGTTCTCAGCAGGTTTTCAACTGTGATGAGACTGGCCTTTTTTGGAAAAAAATGCCTCGTCGGACATACATCACGGAGGAAGAGAAGCTACCCGGGCATAAGCCTATGAAAGACAGGCTTACGCTCGCACTTTGTTCAAACGCCAGTGGGGATTGCAAGGTGAAGCCCCTACTGGTGTATCATTCCGAGACTCCTCGAGCCTTCAAGGCCCACAAATTGCTGAAGGAGAAGCTTCCAGTGATGTGGAGGGCTAATGCAAAAGCATGGGTAACGAGGCTTTTGTTCACCGAGTGGGTAAATCTGTGTTTCGGCCCGACAGTGAAGAAATTTTTGGAAGAGAAGCGCCTCCCCCTGAAATGTCTGCTGGTGTTGGACAATGCCCCTCCCCACCCTCCTGGCCTCGAGGAAGATATCCTAGTGGAGTATTCCTTCGTTAAGATTCTTTTTCTTCCGCCCAACACCACCCCTCTCCTCCAACCCATGGACCAGCAAGTGATAGGAAACTTTAAGAAGCTGTACACGAAACATCTTTTCAAGAGATGTTTCGACATCACCGATACCACAAACCTCACTTTGCGTCAATTTTGGAAGGAGCATTTCGACATCGTCATTTGTATCAGACTCATCGACCAAGCTTGGCAGGAGGTTTTGAGGCGAACATTGAATTCCTTGTTGAGGAAACTCTGGCCTGATGCCGTATCCGCCCGAGACTTCGAGGGATTCGACGTGGGCGAAACTGGTGCTGCAGAGTCCAAAACAGTTGGCGATCCTGAAATTGTTTTGGAACCAGATCTTGACGAGATCGTTGCCCTCGGCAAGTCCATGGGGCTGGTTGTCGACGAGGACGACATCAACGACCTTCTCGAGGAGCACCAAGAGGAGCTTACGACGGATGACCTGAAGGAGTTGGAGGCCATGCAACATAACGTTGTTCAAGAGGAGTTCTCTAGCAGCAGCGAGGAGGAGGACGACGACCCTATGACAACGGCAGAAATTAAGGATGTTCTAGCCACTTTTCATAAAGTGCAATCGTTTATCGAAAAAAGACACACCGAAAAGGCTCACACAGGTCGTATGCTTGCGCAGTTCGATGACGTTTGCCTGAGTCGTTTCAGGAACATTGTGAAAAGTAGGCAGAAGCAATCTTCCTTGGATCGTTATTTTTTAAAGAGGCCTTCAGCATTAGCAGGATTAAGCAGAAAGGAAGAACCAAGTGATAAAGAACAGAAAGTTGAAAGCAAAAAGGAAGAACCAAGTGATAAACAGAACGTTGAAAGTGGTGATGAAGTTGAAATTCTGTTTTAAAAAAAAAAAAAAAAAAAAAAAAGTAAAAACAAGTAAAAAAAAAAAAAAATTATTTTTAGTTTTTTGTAAAGTTAAGTGTTACAGTTCTGTTAATGTGTTTCGTAAATTTTAGTTTTATAGTTTTCCTTAAATTTTTTATGTGTTTTTGTAAAGTTAAGTGTACGTACTTACGTACGTTATCTGCCGTTTGTCCTCCTCCTCCTCTGCCGCCACTTTCGGAGATAGCCTCACTCGAAAGGTAAGCTTCCACATTTTACGTACGGTATATTTCTTGTTACCATGTACACTAGTATACACTTTATTTACAGGTTATATTTTGCATTTTTTTTTATTAATTTAGGTATTGAATGGTCCAAATTGTTGTAGTATTTCATTGTTTATAGGTCAATTTAGCTTTATTATGAAATTTACTGGGGTGTTTTTGGAGGGCTTGGAACAGATTAGCCATTTTACATGTAAAATGTGGTCCAAGATACGAAAACCTCATGATACGAAAAGCGCCTCGGAAAGGATTAATTTCGTATCTCGAGGTACTACTGTATATAACTCAGAAAGACATTATAGAAAAATCAAATGAAGCCTTTTTTTCCAATTTTTGTTTCGTCTTTTTTTTTTTTGTTTTTTATAAATTTTGTTTTCCTAATTTATAGGGTTTAGTTTTTTACCATAATGAAAAATTCATATCTAGCAAAAAAATGACTTTTAGAAAAAAAACTCCTGATTTGATTGGAGGTCTACATCAGGTCTATATATGGTAGTAATGCCAGGTCTTAATATTAAATATCAAGGGAGGAGATAGAATTTGAAAAATGGTCATTTTCGGGATAAATCGCCCTGGCGTCACAAAACCGAAGATCAGAGGCGAAAATCATATGCGGTTAGGAGATGTCCCAAGTCACCTTTCTGGGCTCAGCTCGTGTCGGCCTATGAAAGTATCCTTAATATCATTCTTTCTTGGCAAAATTAATCTAAAATTACCAGAGAAAAACAAAATTAAGAAAATGTCAGTAAAACTGACTCGCTCACTCTATAAAAGAAGTGTCGGTATGAGAATAGGGGCGAGTGGGATCACTACCACGAGTCATTCACCATTTAGACCTTCCAATCTAAAATCCCCACTAGAGAGAGCTGATACTAACGGGTGATGCGGCCGCTACTACTACTACTAGTGACGCCACGGACAGCAGCGCCCCTAGCGGTCATCCTTAATTATTAGACGGTACACGTTGTACGCTTTTTTCTTTCGTGCCGTGTTATCTTTGGATTTATCTCCTTATTCACCATGGAACGTGCTGCCATCGCATCGGCTAAGTTAAGTGCCTCATAAGTAGTATTTTACCGTATTTTAGTCTTCCAGGGACCAGTATTTTCCTTCTAATAGGTCATATACGGTTTCCCGGTCGACTCGTGGCGGCGCCATGCCGCCTCATGTTAAGAATTCCCGGTCTTCCATACTGGGACTTCCTATACTTATGGGCTTACTATATCACGTTCATCGTTTTTTACATCGCTTTTATAGCTAGGTCAGCCCTTTTACCATTTCTCTTAGTTTGGTATTTAGGGCTATTCTGTGTTTCTGGCCCAGCATCCCGGCTCTTGCTCTTCATCGGCTATCGCTGGCTCCGAGTAGTCAACTGTTCCTCGGAACAGTTTTGCCTCCTCCTGGGCTTCTTTTTCTTTACTAAAAGTGTCTTTTCCACCTTTTACGATGTAATTTTAGTTTTATTTAGGGTGTAGGCTAGCCTAGGTGCATGTCCCATATGTTGGTACAGTCTGGTTCACGTGGCCTCCCACGGTTTTTGTGTTGCTATCGCGGCTTAGGCCACTTGCTTGGTCACGTGTTCCATAGCACCTTACCCTTCCCCTTCCCTCCCTACCAGGTATAGGGAGGGGTCTGGGGGACCCCTTGGTTACCATGACAACCTCAGTAGCCTTCCTCCCTCTTTCTCTGAGGAGGCCAGGGGTTCCTCCCAGCTGGGGGTATAGGGCGACCACTTGTCTCGGGTACCGGGTCACCGAGCGGGTAGTTTGTTGGGACGGGGAGGAGTAAGGCCACCCCCCCTCTCTCTCTCCGCCGCGTCACGCCGGTAACCCCCCCCCACCCCCCCCATTGCTCAGTCCCACCTTTCCCCCACTATAACGAACGGAGCCTTCCGCTGCAGCCTTTGGTTATAGTTCGTCTGGCTCGCCAGCAGGCGGGGTGGTCACTACTAGTGGTCTATTGCTTGCCTACTATATCCTGCCTTTTTCCCGCTACCGGAGGAGAGCTTGCTTCTTGCCCGGGCACTCTTCTAGTAGACGGGGAAAAGATTTATATATTTATTTCGTTATAAATATAAGGATATACCCTAATTTTACGGTGAATTTTAGTATTATCTAACTGTGTGTATACCATCTCCGTCGTTCTCCGTCGTGGTTTCATAGCTCACCACCACACCTGGTTGGATATTTTCTCTTGTCTCCGGCGTAGCCTTAGACAACTCCAACCACCTTGTTACCACACGTATTATGGCGGGGTCCTGGTTTAATCTAACTTTCACGCTCCGGCATGCAGCGGAGCAATTGTTAGGCTGTAAGTGTTCTCCTGATACTTATGTATCTTTTCCACTTACAGGCTACCAAACAGTCAGGTCCTGGGGTGTAACGCGACGCTGTACGACCCCTGCGCCCACGATGAGTGCAGGACTCACGCCCCGTGTGCCACGACCCACAACGCCATGATCGTCTGGCACCCAGAAGCCTGCACCATCTGCTATGACCTTGTCAGTCAGCTGGTGGGGGGGGGTAAGTCGATTTTAGACTTCTTTATCGTATTACTAATAACACTTAGTCATAAGCTTGTTAACCCCGTCCCCGCCACTAGAAGCTTCATTTCGCCTTCTCTTTCAGGCTGCCGCCGTGAAGGAAGTCGCCCTAGCAACCCTGAAGGCTTGGGTGGGCGGCTTCGGGAAGAACGCCGCCAAGGGCCAGCCGTACATCTTGGATAAGAAGCTGGCCGTTCAGATCTTCCCCGGCGGCAAATCAACAGGCTACGTTGATCCTATCTCAGCAGCCCCTCTCATCGCCTCCATACAGCAAGAGGTGCAGCAGTCATTCGGGTCCGTGGCCACGCACGAGCCGGTCCCAGACGTCGCAACTTTGGACCTGAACATCGAACCTATGGCGGTAGGGGCGGAGGATTTGTTGGTTGAGGTAGGTGTGTCGGGCGCCCAAGGTCTTTCCTTGGGCGCTCCTGGATCTTCTCCTGTCCCTTCTACTGCTTCTTTTCAAGGCTTTACGGGATCTGAGATCCCTCGCCGCTCTCCCGCTCTCTCTGTACCCCCAAAGGTGAAGGGACAGAGAGAACAGAAGACCCTCCATAAGACGACTTCTAAGAAGTCGTCGTCGTCTTCTTCAGTAAAGAAGTCTTCGACTTCCTATGCTGACGCGGTGAAGGCTAAGCCGAGCTCTTCGTACTCCAAGAGCTCTAGAAGCAAGGCTTCTAAGGAGAAGGCTCGCGCTCCAGCTGAGCCAATGCCTTCTCCGGCCTCCACCGCATCCACTCCGGCAACGCCGGTTGGAGTAGCGGGACCGAGCGCCTTTGATCCCACTGCCTTCTCAGCAGTGGTGATGCAACAGGTAGGAGAGATGGTAGGCTCGCAGGTCTCCGCCCTCGGAACCAAGTTTGAACAGATGTTTGCGCAGCTGTCAAACACCCTTAGTCAGTCGGGCCAGTCCATCCAAGATCTCTCTAACAGAGTTAGAGAGAATGAGGACCGAGTAGCTGGGCTTTCTCAGGCTCCTCATCCAATCTCCCCAGTAGCAGGTGCTGGCATTCTCCAGCTACCTCCTTATGAGTCGCTACCAGCCTTCTCCATGGATAAACCATGGAGAGTGGCCGCTTACGCTCCATTCAAAGGACGGTATGATCTCTGTCCCGGAGTGTGGAACTCGAAGGATTGAGGACTTCGAGTTTTATCCTCCGGGATTGACTCAGCCTTTCATTGGATATGCTAGGCTGACCGTGGCGGCCCTCACTATGGAGGACAAGATTTCCCGAGAAAACAACGTGCTATAATAGTAGAGAAGCACGCTCAGCGGGAATGGGTTCACTGCCTGGGAGGACTGGGAGTGTACCAACACTAAGCTCCAGGCTTTCAAGAGTCCTTTCACTATTTTTGCGACGGAGGAGGAGGCTTCTCTTCCGTTCGCTACCAAAATAGTGGAAGCGACTCTTCAGGCAGTCCTCAAGGATGAGCCCATGCCACAGCTGAGGGAAGCGGATTCTACTTCTCCGCTCTTTCCAGCCTTCGGAGAATTGTGGGAGAACTTGCCTGCCACATTCACGCTTGGTAAGCTTAAACCAGACTGCGCAATGGACCAGTTTGGCGAAAAGCTTCCAAGGCTGCCTGATACCTTGATCCAGGCAGAGTTCGATGCTCGAACTAGGTTTGGGAGATCCCTCAACTCCTTAATTATCACTGAGATGGCGGCACTATCGTATGGCACAGAACCACTATTTAAGATTCTGGCCAAGTCTCAGCTCCAAACAGTTCAGACGGATGCTTTCGACTTCTTCCAAGCTAGGAGAACTGCCGAAAGCACGTTCTGCAGGAGTGCACTATTAGGCACGAACCTAATAGACTCCTGGCTTCCAGCATGTGGGGGGCGGACCTCTTCCCAGAGTCCGCTGTGAATGAGGTGCACCAATGAGGCTGCTAGGCTCAACCAGAGCCTTAGAGCTAGGTGGGGCATCTCCTCTAAGAGGAAACAAGAATCCGCCCCTGCTGCTGGTAAGAAACTCAAGAAGTCTGGTAAAAGGTTCCAACCTTACCAGAAACATCAGCAGCAACAGCAGTTCGTTCAGGCCGTCCCAGTTACCCAACAGGGACAACCATCAACCTCAAAACAGGCCCAACCCATCCATTCCTGGTTGTCATCCTCCAGTCGCAACCCTCGACCTCCTACGCAGTCTCGCCGGCCTTCATCCCTATGTATGAAGGTCAGGCTTACCCTCCCTTTAATAGGCTGTCGAGAGGTAGCAGAGCGAGAGGCCACTTTCGCCAGCGTGGCACAGGATAGAGCGGCAAGGGGAAGGCAGTTCAGAGGAGGGCGTGGAGGTCAACCCGCCCAACAACAGTGAGGCTCCCCAGGTAGGAGGGAGGCTGTTCCTCTTCCGTCACAGGTGGGGGTTCAGCAATTGGGCACAGAGCATCGTGTCCAAGGGATTGGGTTGGAGTTGGATCAAAGATCCCCCTCCAATCAAATCATTTTATCAGGAACCATCAAAGGAATTGACAGATTACGCGAGGGAACTCCTTCAGAAAGGAGCTATTGCGAGAGTCAAGCTATCAAAATTTCAAGGTCGCTTATTCAGCGTGCCAAAGAAAGGCTCAACAAAAAGAAGGGTAATCTTAGACTTGTCAATGCTAAACTCTTTCATTCGTTGCGACAAGTTCAAAATGCTTACCATCTCGCAAGTAAGGACCTTACTTCCCCGTGGAGCTGTCACATGCTCCATCGATCTTACAGACGCATACTATCATATCCCTATAGCCAGGCACTTCCGCCCATTCCTAGGCTTCAAACTAGGAAATCAGACATTCTCATTCAAAGTGATGCCCTTCGGTCTGAATGTAGCCCCCAGGGTATTCACGAAAATAGCAGAAGTAGTGGTTCAACAATTGAGAACTCAAGGGATAATGGTAGCAGCATACCTCGACGATTGGTTGATCTGGGCACCAACAGTCGAGGAATGTCTCAAAGCCACAAAAAAGGTAGTTCAATTTCTGGAACATCTGGGGTTCCAGATAAACAAGACGAAATCCAGACTTACTCCAGAGTCTCGTTTTTCAGTGGCTAGGAATCCAATGGGATTTGTCTTCCCACAATCTGTCAATTCCGGTGGTCAAACGGAAAGAAATAGCCAAGTCTGTGAACAATTTCTCAAATGCAAACAGACATCAAGGAGAAACCAGGAAAGAATCCTAGGTTCTCTTCAGTTTGCCTCAGTGACAGACATCCTCCTGAAAGCAAGGCTGAAAGATATAAACCGAGTTTGGCGATCGAGAGCAAACGCCAAATCTCGAGACAAGTTGTCAGTAATTCCACAGATCCTTCGCAATCAGCTCCGTCCATGGACAAAGGTGAAGAACCTGGCCAAACTAGTACCCCTTCAATATCCCTTCCATGCTAACCATTTCACACGGATGCCTCCCGGTCCGGGTGGGTGGGGGGGATATTCTCAATTCAAACAAGTTCAGAGGACTTGGTCAGTTCAGTTCCTCCAGCTCCACATAAACGTCTTGGAAGCAATGGCAGTATTTCTTACCCTGAAGAGACTTCTTCCCCCGAAAAAGTCTCATCTAAGACTAGTTTTGGACAGTGCAGTGGTAGTTCATTGCATCAACAGAGGAGGGTCCAAATCCAACTTGTGAACCATGTCATGATAGCCATCTTTGCACTAGCAGACAAACACAAATGGCATCTGTCCGCCACTCACCTGGCGGGGGTAAGAAATGTGATAGCAGACGCTTTGTCCCGGTCGTCCCTCTGGAATCAGAATGGTCCCTGGACGACAGGTCATTCCAGTGGATATGCCGGAGAGTCCCAGGTCTCCAAGTGGATCTCTTCGCCTCACAAGCGAACCACAAGCTCCCTTGCTATGTGGCCCCCAACCTGGACCCTCTGGCTTATGCCACGGACGCCCTCGTCGCTTAAGATTGGAATCAGTGGAGGAAAATTTATGTCTTTCCTCCAGTGAATCTTCTTTTGAAAGTCTTGAGCAAGCTGAGGACTTTCAAGGGACTAGTAGCTCTAATTGCTCCAGACTGGCCCAAGAGCAACTGGTATCCTCTGCTTCTGGAATTGGGTCTCCGACCTCAACGGATTCCCAATCCCAAGCTGTCGCAATCAGTACAAATGAGGACTGTGTTCGCTTCCTCAGGAATTCTTCAGACCCTAACTTTATGGACTTCATGAAGTTTGCGGCTAACAAAGATGCTAAACATTGATCCGCAAAACATCCTCTTCCTAGAATCAGATAAGAGAGAGTCAACTATTAGACAATATGACTCAGCTGTTAAAAAATTAGCATCCTCCTGAAAGAATCAAACACTACAACCATGACAGTTAACTTAGCTATATCCTTTTTCAGATCCGTTGTTTTGAAAAAATGGTTTAGCAGCTAGCACTATTACTACTCATAAATCGGCTTTGAGGAAGATCTTTCAAGTTGGGTTTCCAGATAGACCTAACAGAATCTTACTTTACGTCTATTCCTAAAGCCTGTGCTAGACTTAGACCTCTCAAAGGCCTACTGCAGTCTCATGGTTCTTAAATGATGTCCTCAAACTAGCCTCAGATACTGACAACTCGTCTTGTACATTCATAATGCTTCTTAGAAAGACGTTATTCTTATTAAGCCTAGCTTCAGGAGCTAGAATTTCAGAACTGTCGGCTCTATCCAGAGATGCGGGTCATGTGGAATTCCTCCCTTCAGGAGAAGTTCTGCTTGCTCCGGATCGTAGTTTTTTGGCTAAAAATGAGGATCCTCTTGCAAGGTGGGCTCCTTGGAAAGTCATCCCACTTCCGCAAGATCCTTCTCTCTGCCCAGTATCAACTTTAAGAGCCTTTCTATCTCGCACATCCTCAAGATACCTCAGGTTGGTCTCTTCATGAGAGAAAAAGGTGGTACTTTATCAGTAAAAGGAATTAGACAACAGATCCTTTACTTCATTAAACAAGCCAATCCTGATTCATTTCCAAAGCACATGACATCAGAGGATAGCCACCTCAATTAACTACTTTCAACATATGAACTTTGAGGATCTTAAAAAGTATACTGGATGGAAATCTCCGACAGTCTAAACGTCACTACCTAAAGTCCTTGGAAATCTTTAAAATTTTCTGCAGTAGCAGCGGGAAACATTGTTTTCCCTCATGATACTGTATAGTAGTCATAGTATAGATCCAGGTCTCCTTTCTACCTACCTCGTCCAACATGCCTCACCCTATCGCCATGCTACTCGGATACTCTAGCCTTAGCCGCTGAGATCATATTGGTGGATTGTCCCTTATTTTTTTGCTAGGGACATCCACTCATGTACTTATAATGTACTTCAGTGTCCCCTCCCTTATTTTTATGCTAGGGTAGGAACAAATGTGTTTGTAATATTATGTAAATAACCTTACTTAAGTGAATCTATTTTGTTAATTTGCATCGCATTATTGGATATTACTATGTTTAATATAAGTTAATTTTAAGTACTTTATATTGTTGGCTTTCTTTATCATGTCATTGTTTAGCATAAGTTAGCTTTAAGTACTTAGTTTGTATTCTGTAATATACCTGATTCACTTATATTATATACCTCTTTTTTACAACTGATTTTCATTTGTCCTTTTTCCCATCTTGTCTGTTTCTCTGGTACTCTTTCATAGGCCGACACGAGCTGAGCCCAGAAAAGGGATTTTGACGTAGGAAAAATCTATTTCTGGGTGATTGGCTCGTGTCGCCCTATGAAACCCACCCTGTCTTTGTTTACCCACCCTGCAGGACAAGATGTTCATAGATTAAGGATGACCGCTAGGGGCACTGCTGTCCGTGGCGTCACTAGTAGTAGTAGTAGCGGCCGCATCACCCGTTAGTATCAGCTCTCTCTAGTGGGGATTTTAGATTGGAAGGTCTAAATGGTAAATGACTCGTGGTAGTGATCCCACTCGCCCCTATTCTCATACCGACACTTCTTTTATAGAGTGAGCGAGTCAGTTTTACTGACATTTTCTTAATTTTGTTTTTCTCTGGTAATTTTAGATTAATTTTGCCTAGAAAGAATGATATTAAGGATACTTTCATAGGGCGACACGAGCCAATCACCCAGAAATAGATTTTTCCTACGTCAAAATCCCTTTATTAACCCTTAAACGCCGACTGGACGTATTTTACGTCGACATTTTTTGTCTCTCGGGTGCGGAAAAATACTTTTAGGCCTACCAGCCAAAAACTCTTGAATCATGCGCCTTGGGGGATGCTGGGAGTTCACATATCAAGGTGTTGTTTTGTTTACAATCGTTACGCAGGCGCGCAAGCGTGAATTTCTTTCTTATCGCACTAAAAAGTATCTGTGACACATCTCAGAAATTATTTCATCACTTTGACATAATTTTTGTACCATTTTAAATTAGCCGTTGCATGGAGTGTTATATATGAAAATGTGTGCATTTTTATGTAGAATACAACAAAAAATACTCATGATTGTAGCTTTTATCAGTTTTGAGATATTTTCATATAAATAACGATAAGTGCCAAAATTTCAACCTTCCGTCAACTTTGACTCTACCAAAATGGTCGAAAAACGCAGTTGTAAGCTAAAACTCTTATATTCTAGTAATATTCAATCATTTACCTTCATTTTGCAACTAATTGGAAGTCTCTAGCACAATATTTCGATTTATGGTGAATTTATGAAAAAACCTTTTCCTTACATCTGCGCGGTAACTCTTCCGAAAAAAATCATACATGCGATTGTGGTAATGTTTGCACCATTTTAAAATTATCCGTTATATAAAGTTTTATATATGGAAATGTGCGCAATTTCATGCACAATACAACTAAAAACAACCCATGGTTGTAGCTTTTATCAATTTTGAAATATTTTCATATAAAAAATGATAAGTGACAAATTTTCAACCTTTGGTCAACTTTGACTCTACCGAAATGGTCGAAAAACGCAATTGTAAGCTGAAACGCTTATATTCTAGTAATATTCAATCATTTACCTTCATTTTGCAACAAATTGGAAGTCTCTAGCACAATATTTCGATTTATGGTGAATTTATGAAAAAAATAACATTTTCTTTACGTCCGTGCGGTAACTCTTCCGAAAAAATCATACGTGCGATTGTGGTAATGTTTGCACCATTTTAAATTGCCGTTACATAAAGTTTTATATATGAAAATGTGCGAAATTTCATGTAGAATACAACAAAAAATAATTGAAGGTTGTAGCTTTTTCCATTTTTGAAATATTTGCATATAAATCACGATAAATAGAGAAAAACCACGTTCGGTCAACTTTGACTCTACCGAAATGGTCGAAAAACGCAATTGTAAGCTAAAACTCTTACAGTCTAGTAATATTCAGTCATTTATCTTCATCTTGAAACAAATTCAAAGTCTCTAGCACAATATTTAGATTTATGGTGAATTTAAAAAAAACTTTCCTTCCCTCCGCGCGCGGATTCTCCGCCACAAATCTCCGAAATGCGTACGTCCCATTCTCGGAATATTTGCTCCATTTCATATTAGGCATTTCATAGAGTTTTAATGAATTAGAACACTATGCGCAATTTCATGTAGAATAAAACAAAAAATATTTGAAGGCTGTAGCTTTTCTAATTTCCAAAATAATTGCATATAAAAAATATATATAAAAAAATTCGACATTCGGTCAACTTTAACTCGTCAGATATGGTCGAAAACTGGAATTGTAAACTAATACTCTTACAGTATAGTAATATTCAATCATTTGTCTTCATTTTGAAAGAAATTGGAAGTCTCTAGGACAATATTTAGATTTATGGTGAATTTTTGAAAAAAATATTTGTTTATGTCCGCACGTTACAAATTCATGCATTATTTTGTGATAATATTTTCTCTGTGTTGCTTTTATCGTTTTACAATGTGTTATATACCAATATGATTGCAATTTAGTGTAACCTACAAAAAAAAAAAAGTAACTTGTTACTTTTAACTGATTTGCGCACAGCGCGATTTGAATACAATTATATATGAAATTTCGTTGTTGCGCTATCATATATCGCATTATTTATATATGATAATAATTCTTTTCATTTCTGATGGTTGCATACTAAACTTCAGCCAATGACAAAAAAAAGGAGACAAAAATGAACTCTTAATCTTGAAAACTAAGCGCGCTGTGATTTTTTGAAAAAAATATTTTTTCTGCTTCCGCGCTCACTCCGAAACACCTCCGGCACACGGGAGACAATTCTTATTTCACTGCTTCGGCGTTTAAGGGTTAAGTGGTATGAATATCAATGTCCTGTCTTAAAGAATGGCATTAGCCGGCCGGCCCCCTTAAGAGATTAAGAAAATAATGACAACCAAAGCAGTTGGTGTCTTCCACCCTCCAAAGAATAAGGGTAACTATTAGGAGCATTTGTTAATGGTTGTTTCAATTTTAACAATTGTTGAACCTGTGCCAAGCAGTCACAGATAAAGCAAATTATTTGAAGTTTTGAACCCAGAAAATTAAGTTTTGAACCCAGAAAATTAATTTTTGAAAAAAGATTATGTTCAGTTTAGCAATTAATGGCAATAGTGCAACGTACAGTAATTATATACATGAAGTAAAACAATATTTTTACTTAGAGTATTATTTTAGATACAAGTGTACTGATTGAGTTCTGGAAATGGATACTACTGCTGTCATTGTAACAGCCTAATGGGGGACAACAGTTCACACACATTTAGGAAGCTTATTCAACAGGTCTTGTCATGTCACACCTAAACTTGGGGTCACTTTGTTCAGGTGTTGGCATGCCAAACTAGTCCCATATTGATGCTGTACCCTCCATAAAAAAAAAAAAAAAAAAAAAAAAATCTGTAGAATTTTGGATCACGAATTTTAACATTGTACAGTAAAAACTTTTTTCTTGAGTATGCTCTGCCAAAATGGAGGCGCAGCCTCTATTCTTGTGTCTTTTATGCCATCAAATATATTTTTTTATTTTTTGGTATGTTGAAAATGTTTGCTACTTGAATTGATACTTTTCTCATACTACTACATTCTTCCATTTTCTTGCAATAAGTATCATATAAATCCTTTCTTACTTTCTAGTTTTCAGAAGCCAGACTATGTGAAGGAGTACATGTGCATATAGAGCAAAATAGGAAGCAACACGATCTAGTGCTTCAGCAGTGTCAGAACCCACCACCACTGCAGCTTTGCCAAGCAGCAGTGAGCTTAGAGTCTATCATTACGTAAGTTGGCATTTTTGCACCCAAGAAAACAACTGACTTGAATGAATTTCCAGAGGGAGTACAATTTTGAAGAATAGAGAAGGATCTTGTTTGTTATGTTATTGCCATCTTCATTATTACCATTATTATTACTGTACATGTATTAGTACTTTATTAGTAACAAGATTCATCACTGACATGAATGTATGTAATGAGATCAATTTTCCTTCACATTTTTACATATCTGGAGTTGTTACAAACTTAATGGGTTCATGTGACATAGAATTGACAGTGTTGCATAGATATATTTAGATTTTAAGGTTGTCATGAATATTTCTCTTTTAATTCATCTACTGTAAATACAGAGATAAATAGATATTCGTTCCTACACAAATACTACAAATCTTTGGTCTGTACATAGGATTTAGCTTGCAGTTGCAAGCTGGAATGGCCGTTCAACTTTCAGACAAGGCTGTCAACTACTGATAGAGGCGGGGGGGGGGGGGGGGGGGGGGGGGGGGGGGGAGTCCTGTCCACACATTGGTCTGCACTCCACTATGCTTTCAGCGACCGTTGTGTGAAGTTGTCTTTGTGCTTCTCTGCCCGACTGCAGTTTACTTTGTTTTGTTTTCTTTTTGTTGCTATTTTTTGTGTGATTGTTGTTTGAGTTTTATATATTGTATGTATGTATGTATGTATATGTATGTATATATATATAATATATATATATATATCTATATATATATATATATATATATATATAATATATATATATATATATGTATATATATATATATATATATATAATATATATATATATATATATATATATATATATATATATATGTTACATTTTAGCCTAACCTGGCCTGAAGGGGTTCAAATACGTAAACAAAAATAGTTGAGGGAAAATGCAGAATAAATTAATTGAACTTACCTTAAAAGGATTTATAGTGTTAATTTAGTCTAGAGGAGGTCGCCAGAAAACTCAGCTAGTTACTTTACATACATTTATTTACAGGAGGCTGCTTAATAGCCTGGGAAAGTAAATGCAACTGGTCCACACGTGGGACCAATATTATCTCTCACAAGGGGATGGATAGTTGGCTAAAAATGCGGTTCACATAAAAGCTGGCTTTCAAAATTGTTCATATGTCTTGCGGTAAAGCATCACTTGCGGGCGGGAAGACTTGGACACGTGACTCAGGGAATCTGGAAGAAATCCCAGATTAGACACAAAATAATCAGAGTTCTTGCACAAGTTACAGTTACTAGCTTTGTCGAACACACTGGGGAGGAACTCTTAGCGTTAAATGAAATATTCAATGACTTCATTTGTCTGGGACGATCACACAAGGGAAGCATGCGGCCACGAGGCAGTGAGAGGAACAAAGGGATGTTCATTTGAGAGTTAGAAGTTTGAATTTTGAAAATGGGGAGTAAATACGACACTAGGAGGTAAGGAACTGGCAATATGACTGTTTCACAAGACGTACCTGGAAGCCATGATCAGTGGACCTTTGTAGAAATGCGGGGTCGGCTTTGTCTCAGGTCTGGGGCTCTGGGCGTGCCAGTAACGCCGTGGTAGGCCTAAAATGGAAGGCTGGTGGCTGGACATCCGTCCGAGGTCACGACTGGCGCTGACTGAGGTCAAAGGCAGGTGTGTAGCATGGTTGTTGGGGGTCAGCTTAACCCCCCAAGAGCAGGGCATCCTGGAAACAGAACATACAGCCAGCAGAGGCTTCACAGGAAAAAGGAGCTTAAGACGTAGGCCTAATAATTACCTGGCTACCTACACACTTCCCTTTGGGATACGTCCTTAAGGCTGAGAAGTCTTTATTTCCCCCTTCTAACAGGGAATTCCTTTCTCTGGCTGGCATTCTTTGGGTTCCCGCCTAAAATCGCTGATATTTGGGTGAATATGGCTGCTCTTTTAGAAATAAAATACATTAAATACTGCTGGAAAGACGAGGCGGTCAATAAATGTAACTATATATATACATATATACATACATATATATATATATATGTGTGTGTGTGTGTGTGTGTGTGTGTGTATATGTATATATATAAGGCATTTTGACAAAGGAAAAATCTATTTCAGGGGAAAGACCTGTGTCGCCCAGTGAAATGTCCCTGTAGCACTCATTTCTAGGTATAAATAAATGTTAAATATACCAGAGAAAAAAGCCATATGGAAGGCTGAAGTTACTACCTCCAGCTCGCTCACTCTCATAGGGTGTCGGTATAGCACAGGAAGCCACTGATCACAGATGCTTTGCCAATTAGAAGTCTCTTCTCTCAAAATCCCCCTCTAGAGAGGTGCCGTTACAACTTTTACCTTCCGCTCGCTACTACTACCTCTGCCAGAAACCCTCATTCCTGAAATACAAACCCAAGCTTGGGCCAGCTAAAGGGTGAGGAAAAGGAAAAAGAGAGGGATGGGTTCACTGGGCGACACAGGTCTTCCCCCAGAAATAGATTTCTCCTTTGTCAAAATCCCTTTTCTGGGCTCAGCTCGTGTCGGCCTATGAAAGTAATCCTTAATATCATTCTTTCTAGGTAAAATTAGCCTAAAATTACCAGAGAAAAACAAAATTAAGAAAATGTCAGTAAAACTGACTCGCTCACTCTTAAAAAGAAGTGTCGGTATGATATAGGGCGAGTGTGGAACACTACCACGAGACAAACACCAATTAGAACTTCCCTATCAGAATCCCCCCAAGAGAGAGCCGATAACCAAAGGGCGGCGATGCAGCCTCTACTACTACTACTAGAGGACGCCACGGACAGCAGCGCCCTAGCGGTCATCCTTAATTTTTAGCACCAGCGACAAGTCGCCATTTTCTTGTGCTCGTGTTTTTTCTTTGGATTATCCGCTTCGGAATCATGGAACGCTCTGCTATCGCCACGGCTAAGTTAAGTAACTCATAAGTAACGTTTTACTGTAATTTTATCTTCCGGGTACCAGTATTTTCCCTTTTATAGGCCAAATACGGTTCCTCGGTTGTCTCGTGGCGGCCATGCCGCCTCGTAAGAATTCCCGGTCCTCCATACTGGGACTTCTTATGCTTATGGGCTTACTTTTTTTTTTCCACATTCATGTTTACATCGAGTTTAGCTAGTTCAGCCCTCCTACCATTCTCTTAGCTTGGTATTTAGGGCTATTATTATTATTTTCGGCCCAGCATCCCGGCTCTTGCTCTACATCGGCTATCGCTGGCTCCGAGTGGGCTTCTGTTTCTCGGAACAGTCTGCCTCCTCCTGGGCTTCTTTCTCTTTTACTAAAAGTGTCTCTTCCCCCTTTTTCGATGTATGATTTTATTTAGGGTGTTAGGCTAGCCTAGGTGCTTGTTCCACATGTTGGTACAGCTTGGTTCACGTGGCCCTACCACGGTTGTGTTGCTCGCGGCCTAGGCCACTTGCGGTCAGTTGTACTATAGCACCTTACCCTGCCCCTTCCCTCCCTCTCTGATGTAGGGAGGAGCTGGGGGACCCCTTGGTTGTCATAACAACCTCATAGCCTTCTCTCACATCCCGGAGGTGCCGGGGGGTTCCGCCAGCAGGGGGTATAGGGCGACCACTATGAGGTACCGGGTCTCCATACGGGTAGTTGGTGAGGTGGGGAGGAGTAGGCCATCCCTTCCCCCTTTCCTCGCTCCCGCCGTGTTTCGCCGGGACCTCCATTCCCCCCTACCCATTACTCAGCCACCTCCCTTACGATACGAAAGGAGCCTTCCGTCGCAGCCGGGGCCCCTTTGGTTATAGGATATTGGCTCCGCTAGCGGGCAGGGTGGGTGCTATGGATGGTCGATTGCTTGCCTACTATATCCTTATATCTCTCCCCCGCTACCGGAAGGGAGCTTACCCTTACCTACGCACTCTTCTAGTAGACGGGTGGAGAGAAGTTGTTTTAATGTTGTTACTATACTACGTTAAGGATATATACCCTAATTTAAGATATTTTACAATGAATTGTGTATTATAATATTCATTTTATCAACCATCCCCGCCATTATCCGTCGTGGTTTCCATTACCACCACTCCTAGTTGGTTGATTCTTGTGCCTCCGCCACTGGCGGAGCCATAGCCTATCTTCCAACCTGGTTACCACACGTATTTTAGCGGGGCTCTGGTTTTATCTAACTTTATCGCTCCGGCACCAGCGGAGCATATGTTAGGCTGTAAGTGTTTACTCTGTACTCATGTACGTTTTCACTTACAGGCTACCAACTGCCAGGTCCTCGCTTGTAATGCGACGCTGTATGACCCCTGTGGACATGACGAGTGCAGGTCTCACGCCCCGTGTGCCACTTCGTACCAACGAGTCTATCTAGTCTGGGCATCCCCGAGGCCTGCGCTATATGCTACGACCTGGTCGGTTCAGCTGGGGGATGGGGTAAGTCCATTATGAGGTTACTTATGAATTTACTAACACTTATAGTTCGTAAGTTTGTTAACCCTGTCCGCAATTGGTAGCTAATTCAGCCTTTCTTTCAGGCTAGCGGTGTGAGGGAAGTCGCCCTCGCCACCCTGAAAGCGTGGGTGGGCGGCTTTGGGAAAAACGCCGCCAAGGGCCAGCCCTACATATTGGATAGGAAGCTGGCCATCCAGATCTTCCCTGCGGGCAAGTCGACGGGCTACGTCGACCCCTTGTCCGCCGCCCCCGTGATAGCCGCCATCCAACAAGAACTCCAGCAGTCGTTTGGGGTCGTAGCCTCCCAGGAGTCAGTTCCGGACGTCGCCGCCCTGGACCTGAATCTCGAGCCGATGGCGGTAGTAAGTGAGGATTTGTTGGTTGAGGTAGGTTTGTCGGGCGCCCAAGGTCTTTCCTTGGGCGCTCCTGGATCTTCTCCTGTCCCTTCTTCTTCCGCCTCTTTCCAAGGCTTTCCGGGATCCGCGATACCACTAGCCGTCCACTCCCGCTCTCTCTGACCTACCCCTAAGGAGAAGGGAAAGAGAGAACCGAAGACCTTGTCTAAGACGACTTCTAGGAAGTCGTCTTCGTCTTTCTTCGGCTAGGAAGTCATCGACTTCTTACGCCGACGCGGTGAAGGCTAAGCAAGCTCTTCCCAGTCGAAGAGCTCCAGAGGCAAGGCTTCGAAGGAGGAAAGCTCGCGCTACCTCCGAGTCGCTGCCTTCTCCCGCCTCCGCTGTGCCCCCTCTCCGGCTATGCCGGCAGGGGTGGCAAGCACCAGCTCCTGCGTTCCCTCTCCTGTCTCACCAGGAATGATGGAGCAGGTAGGAGTGATGGTAGGTTCCCAAATTTCAGCTTGGGGAACACGTTTTGAGCAGATGTTCGCACAATTGTCGAGCACTCTGTCTCAAACTGGACAGACGGTCCAGGAACTCTCTAATAGAGTGAGAGAGAATGAGGATCGGGTAGCTGGGCTATCCCAGGCTCCTCCCCCAGTATCCCCTGCTTCTAGCACGGGGATTCTCCAACTTCCGCCTTACGACTCCTTGCCAGCTTTCTCTATGGAGAATCCATGGAGAGTAGCGGCCTACGCTCCCTTTAAGGACGGGATGATTTCGATCCCGGAGTTTGGCACTCGAAGGATTGAGGACTTCGAGTTCTATCCTCCGGGTCTGTCACAGCCTTTCATCGGGTATGCTAGGCTGACGCCAACGGCTCTTACGAGGGAGGACAAGATCTCGAAGGAGTCAGTCCTCTACAGTAGAGATCACGCCCAACGGGAATGGGTTTCACTGCCTTGAGGACTGGGAGTGTACTAATACTAGCTCCAGGCCTATAAGAGCCCCTTCACTATTTTCGCGACGGAAGAGGAGGTCTCTCTTCCGTCCGTTCCACGAAATTGGTGGAGAAGGCTCTTCAGGCAGTCCTCAAGGATGAGCCCGTTCCACAGTTGAGAGAGTCGGAGTCTACTTCTCCACTCTTCCCCGCCTTCGGAGAGTTATGGGAAAACCTGCCAGCTACTTTCACGCAGGGTAAACTCAAGCCGGACTGCGCTATGGACCAGTTCGGTGAGAAGTTACCTAGGCTGCCGGACTCCCTAATCCAGGCAGAGTTCGATGCGCGAACTAGGTTTGGCAGGTCCCTTAACTCTCTTATCGTTACGGAAATGGCTGCGCTTTCATACGCTACGAACCGCTGTTCAAGATCCTGGCGAAATCGCAATTTCAGACGGTTCTGTTAGACGCTTTTGACTTCTTCCAAGCCAGGAAGAACTGTCGGAAGCATGTTCTTCAAGAGTGCACTATCAGGCACGAGCCTAATAGACTCTTGGCTGCGAGCATGTGGGGAGCGGATCTCTTCCCAGAGTCCGCAGTGAACGAAGTCCACCACGAAGCTGCTAGACTCAACCAGAGCCTTAGAGCTAGGTGGGGTATTTCCTCTAAGAGGAAACAGGAATCCGTTCCCACTGCTGGCAAGAAACCAAAGAAGGCTGGTAAGAGGTTCCAGCTATATAAAAACTCCAGCATCAGCAGCAGTTTGTGCAGGCAGTCCCAGTCACCCAACAGGGACAACCTGCTACATCTAAGCAAACCCAGCCTTTCCTCCTGGTGCCCCAGCAATCGCAACCTTCGACTTCCTACGCTATCTCGCCTGCCTTTAACCCTGCTTATGAGGCTCAAGGCTACTCTCAACCGAGGGGTGGCGAGAGGTTACTTTCGTCACCGTGGCGCAGGAAGGGGCACAAGGAGTAAGCAGTTCAGAGGAGGGCGTGGTGGCCCAACCCGCCCATCAGCAATGAGGCTCCCCAGGTAGGAGGGAGGCTGTTCTCTTCCGCCACAGGTGGGGGTTCAGCAGTTGGGCACAGAGCATAGTGTCCAAAGGATTAGGCTGGAGCTGGATCCAAGATCCTCCTCCAATCAAATCATTTCATCAGATACCGTCAAAGGAATTGATAGATTACGCGGAAGAACTCCTTCAGAAAGGAGCTATTGCGAGAGTCAAACATCTAAAATTTCAAGGTCGCTTATTCAGCGTGCCAAAGAAAGGCTCAACAAAAAGAAGGGTAATCTTAGACTTGTCAAAGCTAAACTCTTTCATTCGCTGCGACAAGTTCAAGATGCTTACCCTCTCGCAAGTAAGGACCTTACTTCCGCGTGGAGCCGTCACATGCTCCATCGATCTTACAGACGCATACTATCATATCCCTATAGCCAGCACTTCCGCCCATTCCTAGGATTCAGGCTAGGAAGTCAGACATTCTCATTCAAAGTGATGCCCTTCGGTCTGAATGTAGCCCCCAGGGTATTCACAAAGATAGCAGAAGTGGTTGTACAACAATTGAGAGCTCAGGGAATCATGGTAGCGGCATACCTCGACGATTGGTTAATCTGGGCACCAACAGTCGAGGAATGTCTCAAAGCTACCAAAAAGGTAGTTCACTTTCTGGAACATCTGGGGTTCCAGATAAACAAAACGAAATCCAGACTTATTCCGGAATCTCGTTTCAGTGGCTAGGAATCCAATGGGATTTGTCCTCCCACAATCTTTCAATTCCAGTGGTCAAACGGAAGGAAATAGCAAAATCTGTCAGGCAATTTCTCAAATGCAAACAAACGTCAAGAAGAAACCAGGAGAGAATCCTAGGGTCTCTTCAGTTTGCTTCGGTAACAGATATCCTTCTGAAAGCAAGGCTGAAAGATATAAATCGAATTTGGCGGTCAAAAGCAAACTCCAAATATCGAGACAAGTTGTCAGTAATCCCACAGATCCTCCGCAACCAACTACGGCCTTGGTCAAAAGTAAAGAACTTAGCCAAGAAAGTACCCCTTCAATATCCCCTCCCAATGTTAACCATTCACACGGATGCATCCCTGTCCGGGTGGGGGGGATACTCTCAGTTCAAACAGGTTCAGGGGACTTGGTCAGTTCAATTTCGCCAGCTCCACATAAACGTGTTGGAAGCAATGGCAGTATTTCTTACTCTGAAGAGACTGCTTCCCCGAAGAAGTCATCTAAGGCTAGTTTGGACGTGCAGTGGGTAGTTCATTGCATCAACAGAGGAGGGTCCAAATCCAAGCATGTGAACCATGTCATGATAGCCATCTTTGCATTAGCAAGCAAACACAAATGGCATCTGTCTGCCACTCATCTGGCAGGAGTAAGAAATGTGATAGCAGACGCCCTGTCCCGGTCAGTTCCTCTGGAATCAGAGTGGTCTCTGGACGTCGGGTCATTCCAGTGGGTAAGCCGGAGAGTCCCAGGTCTCCAAGTGGACCTCTTCGCCTCACAAGCGAACCACAAGCTCCCTTGCTATGTGGCTCCCAACCTGGACCCTCTGGCTTATGCACGGACCGCCCTGTCGTTGGATTGGAATCAGTGGAGGAGAATTTATGTTTTTCCTCCAGTGAATCTTCTCTTGAAAGTCCTAGACAAACTAAGGTCTTTCAAAGGGATAGTAGCTCTGATTGCACCGGACTGGCCCAAGAGCAACACTGGTATCCCTCTTCTTTTGGAATTGGGTTCCTCCGACCTTCAACGGATCCCCAATCCCAAACTATCACAATCAGTACAAATGAGGACTGTGTTCGCTTCCTCAGGAACTCATGCCAGACCCAATTAACTTTATGGACTTCATGAAGTTTGCGGCTAATAAAGATGCTGACATTGATCCACAGAATATTCTCTTCCTAGAATCAGATAAGAGGGAGTCAACCATTAGACAATATGACTCAGCTGTTAAAAAATTAGCATCTTTCTTGAGAGAATCGAACACTACAACCATGACAGTTAATTTGGCTATATCCTTTTTCAGATCTTTATTTGAAAAAGGTTTAGCAGCTAGCACGATTACCACTCATAAGTCGGCTTTGAAGAAAATCTTTCAAGTAGGTTTTCAGATAGATTTGACTGAATCTTATTTCACTCTATCCCTAAAGCCTGTGCTAGACTTAGGACCTTCTCAGAGGCCTACTACAGTTTCATGGTTCTTAAATGATGTCCTCAAACTAGCTTCAGATACTGACAACTCATCTTGTACATTCATAATGCTCCTGAGGAAGACATTATTCTTATTAAGCCTAGCCTCAGGAGCGAGAATTTCAGAACTGTCGGCTCTATCCAGGGATGCGGGTCATGTGGAATTCCTCCCATCAGGAGAAGTTCTACTTCTCCGGATCGTAGCTTTTTAGCCAAAAATGAATAAGATCCTCTTGCAAGGTGGGCTCCTTGGAAGGTTATCCCACTTCCTTCAGGATCCTTCTCTCTGCCCAGTATCAACTCTTAGAGCCTTTCTATCTCGTACTTCTTCTAGATCCTCGGGTGCTCTCTTCATGAGAGAAAAAGGTGGTACTTTGTCAGTTAAAGGCATTAGACAGCAAATCCTTTACTTCATTAAACAAGCCAACCCTGAGTCATTCCCAAAAGCACATGATATCAGGGGAGTAGCCACCTCTATTAATTATTTCCAACATATGAACTTTGAGGATCTTAGAAAGTATACTGGATGGAAATCCCCGACAGTCTTTAAAACGGCATATTTAAAGTCCTTGGAATCTTTAAAAGTTTTCAGCAGTAGCAGCGGGAAAACATAGTTTCCCCTGATACTGCTTAGTAGTTGTAGTATTGATCCAGGTCTCCTTTCTACCTACTTCAACCAACATGCCTCAACCTATCGCCAGGCTACTCATCATCATAGCCTTAGCCGTTGTGTCTTATAGTGGTTTGTCCCTTATTTTTTTGCTAGGGACAACCACCCTTGTACTGATATGTACTTCAGTGGTCCTACCTTTTTTTTTATGCTAAGGTCAGGCTCACAATATGTTTGTATAAATTCTCCAATTAGATTTGTTGATAAACTTCAGTCACAATGTGTTTGTATATATTTGAATTAATTGTATTAATTGTATTAATGATGGACTTGAGTGTACCTACCCTTATTTTTTATGCTAGGGTAGGGGGGGGGGGACACATGTATGTATATAATTGTAGTTATATTTTCTAATTAAGTAAATCCAAACATTTCCTTATTTTACATGCATATTTATGATTTTTATTACTACCATTTAAGTACTTTAAGTTTACTAACATTCTGTTATTGATTATTGTAATAAGTTAGTTTAAGTGCTTAATTTGTATGCTGTATTTGATTTACTTATATTATATCCATCATTTTAATCTGTTTTTCATTATTTCCTTTTCCATCTTGTCTGTTTCTCTGGTACTCTTTCATAGGCCGACACGAGCTGAGCCCAGAAAAGGGATTTTGACTAAGGTGAAAAAATCTATTTCTGGGTGATTGGCTCGTGTCGCCCTATGAAACCCATCCCTTTTTATGGTTTGTTTTCCCCCCCTTGCAGGACAAGATGTATTTATGTTTTAATTAAGGATGACCGCTAGGGGCGCTGCTGTCCGTGGCGTCCTCTAGTAGTAGTAGTAGAGGCTGCATCGCCCGTTGGTATCGGCTCTCTCTTGGGGGGATTCTGATAGGGAAGTTCTAATTGGTGTTTGTCTCGTGGTAGTGTTCCACACTCGCCCCTATATCATACCGACACTTCTTTTTAAGAGTGAGCGAGTCAGTTTTACTGACATTTTCTTAATTTTGTTTTTCTCTGGTAATTTAGGCTAATTTTACCTAGAAAGAATGATATTAAGGATTACTTCATAGGGCGACACGAGCCAATCACCCAGAAATAGATTTCTCCTTTGTCAAAAAGTCCCTCCCTCTGGGCTCGACCTGTGTCGGCCGGTGAAATAGTAGCAGAGAATTGGTCATACAAACTTGGTAAAGAAAAAATTTATATGAAAGGAAAATAAAAATTTTCTTAAAATTATTGTTTTAATAACCAAGGTAAGAATAACAAATTACAAATGGTAAAAAGCACCTAATATGAACAAATCCATACTATCCTGGGAAAAAGCAACAGGTAATGAACATAAAAACAAATATAATAATGAACTATGTACGTGTACAGGAGTGGGTTGATGAGCAATCCAGTCCGGAACAAAAGGCAGAAAGGCAGGGATTACGAGCGAGGCAGGTAGGTGAGAGTGAGTACCGAAAGATAATTAATAGCAAAATAACAAAATACAGATGTAGAGTTACATAACTAGGCCGTATCAGGGGAGACAATGTTCCCTGCAGCCACTGCCGAATATTTAAGGGCCTCTAGATTTTTCAGATAGTGGCGTTTAAATACTGTCGGGGATTTCCAAACCGTATATTTTTTAAGATCCTCGAAGTTCATATGATGAAAATAATTAACTGAGGTAGCCACTGCCCGGATATCATGGACATGAGGGACTGAATCCGGATTGACTTGTTTAATAAAATAAAGAATTTGTTGTCTGATTGACTTCAAGGAAATGGTTCCACCTTTCTCTCTAATAAAAAGAGGACCTGAAGACTTTTCAGAAGTTCTGCCCAGATAAGATTTTAATGTAATAATAGGACATAATGATGGGTCCTGTGGAAGAGGGACAATCTTCCATGGAGACCACCTGTTTTGTGGGTCTTCATTCTTTGCTAAGAATTTCCGATCTGGAGAGAGCAGAACTTCTCCTGACGGGAGGAAATCAATATGATTTGGTTCTCTAGAGAGAGCCAACGGTTCAGATATTCTGGCGCCTGAGGCCAGACTCATTAAAAATAATGTTTTCCTGAGAAGGGTTATACATGAGCATGATTCATTATCAGTATCTGAAGCCAACCTGAGTACGTCATTCAAAAACCAGGAGACCGTGTGAGGGCGGTCTACCGGTCTCAGACGAGCACATGCTCTAGGGATAGACGAGAAGTACGAATCTGTTAAATCGATATTAAAGCCAAACTGAAATATCTTCCTCAAGGCAGATTTAGTTGTAGTAATGGTACTAGCAGCTAAGCCTTTTTCGAACAGAGTTCTAAAAAATGAAATTGTCAGATTCGTAGTCATCTTCTGGACATCTGATTCTTTTAGAAAGATAGCTAGCTTCCTTACTGCCGAATCATACTGCCTTACTCCATGAACAGGGTGTTTAGTGGGTCAATACTAGCATCCTTCTGTGCCGCAAACTTCATGAAGTCCATAAAGTTAGGGCATTCAGAATTCTTGAGGAAGCTGACACAGTCCGAGTTTGTACTATCTGAGTCAGTTTTGTGTTGGGAATCCGTCTGGGACGGAGTTTCAACTCTAGTAGAAGAGGAAACCAATTGCTCTTCGGCCAGTTGGGTGCTACCAATGCTATCTGTCCTCTGAAAGATCTGAGTTTGTGCAGAACTTTCAGCAAGAGGTTTATTGGCGGAAATAGGTAAATCTTCTGCCAATTGTTCCAGTCTATGGACATCGCATCTGTGGCGTGAGCCAGAGGATCCAGATTGGGAGCCACATAACACGGAAGTTTGTGATTGGACTCCATGGCAAACAGGTCTACCTGAAGCCCTGGGATATGTTGGCAAATCCAATGGAATGATTTTGTGCCCAAGGACCACTCCGACTCCAGCGGAGTTGTTCTGGATAGTGAGTCAGCAATGACATTCTGTACTCCTGCCAGGTGAGTAGCTGACAGGTACCAATGATGTTTCATTGCCAATGAAAAAATTGCAATCATCACATGATTTATTTGGTTCGACTTGAAGCCTCCTCTGTTTATGCAATAAACTATCACTGCGCTGGATGGCGCAGCTGGGATGAGACTGGCAGACCTCATGCCCATACGGTTTGTATAGGATGGCTGGGCTCCCCACCTCCTGGCAGCGAACCATCTGTAAGTTGGAAAGATACATGAGTATCGTCAAATAATGCCGCCGGAGTTAATTCCGGTGATATGAATGAATACACTTTAACTAGTTACTTAACCAGCTAAAGATAATATCGACTATAATCTTCAACTTACTTGTTATTAATAAAGCTCTGGGTATCGCCAAAGCTATAACCGGCGGAGTGGGCCTGATACGAGCAGAACAGGGAAACAAGGCAAAACCTAAGCCTGAGTCTGATCACACCGGAGTAGAGTAGTAATACCCAACTAATTGGAGGCGCATTCTCTGAGCCCAGTTCCACCCCCACCGGAGTGGGCAGCAGCGATAACATAGAAGACGGAAAACAGAGTGGCGGGAATAATGGTACGTAGAACTCCGGTGTATACATCCTGGCGCATGTGATGGTAGACCACACTTCGCCGGAATAAACACAGGCCCGGAGACATACCAACAGAAGCTACATATTAAATTTCTTAATATTAAGGTCTGAATGTCTCCACCTACTCCGGAATCAAGGAAAATAGGTAAAACCTAAGCCTGAGTCTGATCGCACTGGAGAAGAGTAGCAGTTCCAAGTCAATTAGAAACGCATCTCTAATCCTAGTTCCGCCCCCACTTGAGCGGGGAAGCAGCGATAACACTAGAGAAGTACGGAAAACAGAGCGGCGGAACAGTGGTACGTAAATTCCGGCGTATAGCCTCCTGGCGGGTGTGATGGTAGACCACACCTCGCCAGAAAAAACACAGGCCTGGAGACATACCAACAGAGATGACATAATCTACTAATCCTCAGGACCGTGCTCTACGCTCTAGCTGTTGTTCATCGGTAGGATTACTTGGGCAGCGAGCTAACAAAGTAGCGCAGGAACGATCTGGTCAGGTAAGACAGGCCTAGCCCCTACATACGTAACAAGAGAGGAACTCTCTAGTCCTGGGCCACCCACCAAGCAAACATATCTGCCTGGTCGGGTTGGCGGTACAAGGACCCACAAAGTTGAAGACTTTCTGAGAACTGTACCCTTCCTTGATCATCATCTCATCGAACGTCTTAATAAAGGCTTCCGCCGCTTTTGTGTCTGAGCTGGCAGCCTCCCATGCCGCACCACAGAATGGATGCCAGTCCGTTTACAGAATTTATCAAACCACCCCCGAGAAGCCTTGAAGTCTGGGGTTGGTGTCGATGTCCTTTCTCCTGTGTCGTCTTCGGCCTGGGCACTCAGATCACCGAAAATAGCGCTGGCCTTGTGGCAGATTGCCGTCTTGGTAATCGTATCGCCAGCCATTTCTTTGTCTGTAATCCATACAAGAAGCAGCCTCTCCATCTCATCATGCACTTGGCTCCTCTTGTTGGACAAAATAGTCACGCCCTTGGAAGGTGCAGCTGCTTAACCCTGTAATGCTGATTGGACGTATTAATTAAACGTCAACGAAAATTTTATATTAGCCGTTACAGTGTTCCCCCCGTATTTGCGGGGGATGTGTACCAGGGGTCCCCGCAAATAGCGCAAACCCGTGAATAGTTAGAACTCCCCTCTAAAAATGCCCATATCTGCCTGTCTTGAAAGTTCAAATACCAAATGTATACTAAAAGTATCATCCTACATCAAAGATACTACTGAATTGGTATTATTAATATCATTCCAAAGTCAACTTAAACATTTTACCATTAGTAATATATAAACAGCCAATAACAGAGAGAGAGAGAGAGAGAGAGGGTAAATCCTTTGAGGACTCAGCAGCAACTACCAAAAATAGGGTTTTCCTATGTGAAAACCTTTTTTTTTTTATAATTAATTATTGATAGCATATTTTATTAACAATGGAAATCTATAGAAATAATAATAACATGGGTTTGGCATGGAAAGTATTTTTTATTATTTCTAAATTAATTTTCTGGGCCTAACTTGTGTCGCTCCGTGAAATGCTCCTTTAGCACTCATTTCTAAGGTATAAATATTGCTAAATCCAGAGAAAAAAGCTATATGGTTATGCCAGAGTTTCCTGGCTCGCTCACCCTTATTTAAGGGTGTCGGTATGGTAACTGGGGCGTGTGAAACCACTATCAGAGGTCCCCTGCCATTTAGTCTCTTCCTTTCTAAATATCCCTCATCTACAGAGGAGCCTCTCTAGGCCATCTACAACTAGCGTCTCGTTCATCATTCCTTCTCGCTAGCACTGCTAACTCCGCATGTGTTGCTTTATGCTGTTATTCCATGTGAATTTATTGCAATTCATCATGTTGGAATGTCAGGAAACTGCTGCACCTAAGTTGAGTACTGCAATTAATGTTTGATCATGTTTTAAGGTAGCAATGGGCGATATAAACATGTTTAATTTGGTTATATGTATGAGCGGGAGCCCGCATGGCGCCACTCCCAGGCAGCCATTTCGCACATCGCTGCCCGCGTATACTTACTCTAATGTCGGCACCCAATTGGTCTCCCATACTAGTTGGAGTAGCCTACCTTTGATTATTAGCAGTTCCTCAAATGTTTTATAGATGTTTTACAAAAATTTTAATCCTAATGTAATTTTATGTCCGATCGTGGGGGATACTAGCCTACCGACTGAGCCGCATGCTCTCGGAAGGTAGCCTAGACCTGGTAGCCTTATTTTACATCCGTTAGGTTGGTCTTCCAACCGGTAAATAATCACTTGGTGTATTATATGCTACTTAGTATATTAGTCTCTTTAATAAGAGACGTCCTGGTCTATATACGGAAGAGCCTTGGCCCTTCTGTAGCCTATCCATGACGGTCCACGAGCCACCCTGGTCTTCCTGGCCATGTCGGTTATAGAATTCGATTTGGCGAGCTAGGCTAGCTGCTCAGAGCCTTCCTGACCAACCTGTTCAGATCGTTTCGATTTGTGAAGGTTAGGCCAGCTGCTCAAGAGGACTCATTGCTCTCTCTCTCTCACTCCATTGTTTCCCTTCCACGTCTCCCCCGCGTGAGGACTATATATATACAGTGGTACCTTGACATACGAAAGGCTCAACTTACGAAAAACTCGAAAATACGAAAAGCAAATACGAAAATTTTTACAACTCTACATA
>NC_087203.1:50907405-50961601 GCF_015104395.2 Macrobrachium nipponense | reverse complement strand
GCATGTTTGTTGAAAAAGGGATTTTGACGAAGGAAAAATCTATTTCTGGGTGATTGGCTCGTGTCGCCCTATGAAAGTATCCTTAATATCATTCTTTCTAGGTAAAATTAGCCTAAAATTACCAGAGAAAAACAAAATTAAGAAAATGTCAGTAAAACTGACTCGCTCACTCTTAAAAAGAAGTGTCGGTATGATATAGGGGCGAGTGTGGAACACTACCACGAGACAAACACCAATTAGAACTTCCCTATCAGAATCCCCCCAAGAGAGAGCTGATACCAACGGCGATGCAGCCTCTACTACTACTACTAGGAGGAACGCCACGGACAGCAGCGCCCCTAGCGGTCATCCTTAATTAAAACATAAATACATCTTGTCCTGCAAGGGGGGGAAAACAAACCATAAAAAAGGGGTGGGTTTCATAGGGCGACACGAGCCAATCACCCAGAAATAGATTTTTCCTTCGTCAAAATCCCTTTTCTGGGCTCAGCTCGTGTCGGCCTATGAAAGAGTACCAGAGAAACAGACAAGATGGAAAAGGAAATAATGAAAAACAGTTTAAAATGATGGATATAATATAAGTAAATCAAATACAGCATACAAATTAAGCACTTAAACTAACTTATTACAATAATAAATAACAGAATGTTAGTAAACTTAAAGTACTTAAATGGTAGATAATTAAAAATTACAGACATGCATGTAAAATAAGGAAAATTTGGGATTTACTTAATTAGAATATATAATTACAAATATATACATACATGTGTCCTACCCTAGCATAAAAATAAGGATAGGTACACTCAAATCCATCAATAATACAATTAATTCAAATATATACAAACACATTGTGACTGAAGCTCATCACAAACCCAATTGGTGAATATACAAACATATTGTGTCCTACCCTAGCATAAAAATAAGGGTAGGAACACTGAAGTACATATCAGTACAAGGGTGGTTGTCCCTAGCAAAAAAATAAGGGACAATCCACTATATGATACAACGGCTAAGGCTATGATGTTGAGTAGCCTGACGATAGGTTGAGGCATGTTGGTTGAAGTAGGTAGAAAGGAGACCTGGATCAATACTACAACTACTAAACAGTATCAGGGGAAACTATGTTTCCCGCTGCTACTGCTGAAAACTTTAAAGATTCCAAGGACTTTAAATAATGCCGTTTAAAGACTGTCGGGGATTTCCATCCAGTATACTTCTTAAGATCCTCAAAGTTCATATGTTGGAAATAATTAATTGAGGTGGCTACTCCCCTGATATCATGTGCTTTTGGGAATGACTCAGGGTTGGCTTGTTTAATGAAGTAAAGGATTTGCTGTCTAATGCCTTTAACTGATAAAGTACCACCTTTTTCTCTCATAAAGAGAGCACCTGAGGATCTAGAAGAAGTACGAGAAAGAAAGGCTCTAAGAGCTGAAACTGGGCAGAGAGAAGGATCCTGTGGAAGTGGGATAACCTTCCAAGGGGCCCACCTTGCAAGAGGATCTTCATTTTTTGGCTAAAAAGCTACGATCCGGGGCAAGTAGAACTTCTCCTGATGGGAGGAACTCCACATGACCCGCATCCCTGGATAGAGCCGACAGTTCTGAAATTCTAGCTCCTGAGGCTAGGCTTAGTAAGAATAATGTCTTCCTCAGGAACATAATGAACCGTACAAGATGAGTTGTCAGTATCTGAAGCTAGTTTGATGGACATCATTTAAGAACCATGAAACTGTAGTAGGCCTCTGAGAAGGTCTAAGTCTAGCCACAGGCTTTAGGGATAGATGTGAAATAAGATTCAGTCAAATCTATCTGAAAACCTACTTGAAAGATTTTCTTCAAAGCCGATTTGTGAGTGGTAATCGTGCTAGCTGCTAAAACCTTTTTCAAACAAGGATCTGAAAAAGGATATAAGCCAAATTAACTGTCATGGTTGTGGTGTTCGATTCTCTCAGGAAAGATGCTAATTTTTTAACAGCTGAGTCATATTGTCTAATGGTTGACTCTCTCTTATCTGATTCTAGGAAGAGAATGTTCTGTGGATCAATTGTCAGCATTCCTTTATAGCCGCAAACTTCATGAAGTCCATAAAGTTAGGGTCTGGAGAGTTCTTGAGGAAGCGAACACAGTCCTCATTTGTACTGATTGTGACAGTTTGGGATTGGGGATCCGTTGAGGTCGGAGACCCAATTCAAAAGAAGAGGATACCCTTTGCTGCTCTTGGGCCAATCCGGTGCAATCAGAGCTACTATCCCTTTGAAGGACCGTTAGTTTGTCCAGGACCCTTCAAGAGCAGATTCACTGGAGGAAAAACATAAATTCTCCTCCACTGATTCCAATCCAACGACAGGGCGTCCGTGGCATAAGCCAGAGGGTCCAGGTTGGGGGCCACATAGCAAGGGAGCTTGTGGTTCGCTTGTGAGGCGAAGAGATCCACTTGGAGACCTGGGACTCTCCGGCTTACCCACTGGAATGACCCGACGTCCAGAGACCACTCTGATTCCAGAGGAACTGACCGGGACAGGGCAGGGCGTCTGCTATCACATTTCTTACTCCTGCCAGGTGAGTGGCAGACAGATGCCATTTGTGTTTGTTTGCTAATGCAAAGATGGCTATCATGACATGGTTCACATGCTTGGATTTGGACCCTCCTCTGTTGATGCAGTGAACTACTACTGCACTGTCCAAAACTAGTCTTAGATGAGACTTCTTCGGGGGGGAAGCAGTCTCTTCAGAGTAAGAAATACTGCCATTGCTTCCAACACGTTTATGTGGAGCTGGCGAAATTGAACTGACCAAGTCCCCTGAACCTGTTTGAACTGAGAGTATCCCCCCCACCCGGACAGGGAAGCATTCCAGTGTTGAATGGGTTAACAAACCTGCGGGAGGGGATATTGAAGGGGTACCTTCTATTGGCTTCAAAGTTCTTTACTTTTGACCAAGGCCGTATTTGTTGGTTGCGGAGGATCTGAGGAATTACTGACAACTTGTCTCGATATTTGGAGTTTGCTCTTGACCGCCAAATTCGATTTATATCTTTCAGCCTTGCTTTCAGAAGGATATCTGTTACCGAAGCAAACTGAAGAGACCCTAGGATTCTCTCCTGGTTTCTTCTTGATGTCTGTTTGCATTTGAGGAATTGCCTGACAGATTTTTGCTATTTCCTTCCGTTTGGCCACTGAATTGATAGATTGTGGGAAGACAAATCACTTATTGGATTCCTAGCCACTGAAATGAGATTCCGGGGTAAGTCTGGATTTCGTTTTGTTTATCTGGAACCCCAGATGTTCCAGAAAGTGAACTACCTTTTTGGTAGCTTCGAGACATTCCTCGACTGTTGGTGCCCAGATCAACCAATCGTCGAGGTATGAGCCGCTACCATGATTCCCTGAGCTCTCATTGTTGTACAACCACTTCTGCTATCTTTGTGAATACCCTGGGGGCTACATTCAGACCGAAGGGCATCACTTTGAATGAGAATGTCTGATTTCCTAGCCTGAATCCTAGGAATGGGGCGGAAGTGCCTGGCTATAGGGATATGATAGTATGCGTCTGTAAGATCGATGGAGCATGTGACGGCTCCACGCGGAAGTAGGGTCCTTACTTGCGAGAGGGTAAGCATCTTGAACTTGTCGCAGCGAATGAAAAGAGTTTAGCTTTGACAAGTCTAAGATTACCCTTCTTTTTGTTGAGCCTTTCTTTGGCACGCTGAATAAGCGCCCTTGAAATTTTAGATGTTTGACTCTCGCAATAGCTCCTTTCTGAAGGAGTTCTTCCGCGTAATCTATCAATTCCTTTGACGGTATCTGATGAAATGATTTGATTGGAGGAGGATCCTTGATCCAACTCCAGCCTAATCCTTTGGACACTATGCTCTGTGCCCAATTGCTGAACCCCCACCTGTGGCGGAAGAGGAAACAGCCTCCCTCCTTACCTGGGAGCCTCATTGCTGACCTTGGGTGGGAGGGTTGGCCACCACGCCCCTCCTCTTGAACTGCTTACTCCTTGTGCCCCTTCCTGCGCCACGATGACGAAAGTATCTAACCTCTCGCCCTACCCCTCGGTTGAGAGTAGCCTTGACCTCATAAGCAGGGTTAAAGCAGGCGAGATAGCGTAGGAAGTAGAAGGTTGCGATTGCTGGGGCACCAGGAGGAAAGGCTGGGTCTGTTTAGATGTGGCAGGTTGTCCCTGTTGGGTAACTGGGACTGCCTGCACAAACTGCTGCTGATGCTGAAGTTTTTTTATATGGCTGGAACCTCTTACCAGCCTTCTTTGGTTCTTGCCAGCAGTGGGAACGGATTCCTGTTCCTCTTAGAGGAAATACCCCACCTAGCTCTAAGGCTCTGGTTGAGTCTAGCAGCTTCGTGGTGGACTTCGTTCACTGCGGACTCTGGGGAAGAGATCCGCTCCCCACATGCTCGCAGCCAAGAGTCTATTAGGCTCGTGCCTGATAGTTGCACTCTTGAAGGGACATGCTTCCGGCAGTTCCTCCTGGCTTGAAGAAGTCAAAGCGTCTGACAGAACCGTCTGAAACTGTGATTTCGCCAGAATCTTGAACAGCGGTTCGTTAGCGTATGAAAGTGCAGCCATTTCCGTTAACGATAAGAGAGTTAAGGGACCTGCCAACCTAGTTCGCAGCATCGAACTCTGAATGGATTAGGGGAATCCGGCAGCCTAGGTAATTTCTCACCGAACTGGTCCATGGCGCAGTCCGGCTTGAGTTTACCCAGCGTGAATGTAGCTGGCAGGTTTTCCCATAACTCTCCGAAGGCGGGGAAGAGTGGAGAAGTAGACTCCGACTCCCTCAATGTGGAATGGGCTCATCCTTGAGGACTGCCTGAAGAGCCTTCTACCAATTTCCAATCGTGGCGAACGGAAGAGAGACCTCCTCTTCCGTTGCGAAAATAGTGAAGGGACTCTTGTAGGCCTGGAGTCTAGTGTTAGTACACTCCCAGTCCTCAAGGCAGTGAACCCATTCCCGTTGGGCGTGATCTCTACTGTAGAGAACTGACTCCTTCGAGATCTTGTCCTCTCGTAAGTAGCTGTTGGCGTCAGCCTAGCATACCGATGAAAAGGCTGCGACGACCCGGAGGATAGAACTCGAAGTCCTCAATCCTTCGAGTACCAAACTCCGGGATCGAAATCATCCCGTCCTTAAAAGGAGCGTAGGCCGCTACTCTCCATGGATTCTCCATAGAGAAAGCTGGCAAGGAGTCGTAAGGCGGAAGTTGGAGAATCCCCGTGCTAGATGCAGGGGAGACTGGGGGAGGAGCCTGAGATAGCCCAGCTACTCGATCCTCATTCTCTCTCATCCTATTAGAGAGGTCCTGGATAGTCTGTCCAGTTTGAGACAGACTGTTCGATAATTGCGCGAACATCTGCTCAAAACGTGTTCCCCATGCCGAAATTTGGGAACCTACCATCACTCCTACCTGTTCCATCATTCCTGGTGAGACAGAAGAGGGAACGCAGGAGGGGCTGGTGCTTGCCACCCCTGCCGGCATAGCCGGAGAGGGGGCAGCGGAGGCGGGAGAAGGCAGCGACTCGGTGGTAGCGCGAGCCTTCTCCTTCGAAGCCTTGCTTCTGGAGCTCTTCGACTGGGAAGAGCTCGGCTTAGCCTTCACCGCATCGGCGTATGAAGGTCGACGACTTCCTGGCCGAAGAAGACGAAGACGACTTCCTAGAAGTCGTCTTAGACAAGGTCTTCGGTTCTCTCTTTCCCTTCTCCTTAGGAGGTACAGAGAGAGCGGCGGGAGGGCGGCTAGGGATCTCGGATCCCGGAAAGCCTTGGAAAGAGGCGGAAGAAGAAGGGACAGGAGGAAGATCCAGGAGCGCCCAAGGAAAGGACCTTGGGCGCCCGACAAACCTACCTCAACCAACAAATCCTCACTAACTACGCCATCGGCTCGAGTTCAGGTCCAGGGCAGCGACGTCCGCGGAACTGACTACTGGGAGGCTACGACCCCAAACGATTGCTGGAGTTCTTGCTGGATGGAGGCTATCACTGGGGCGGCGGACAAGGGGTCGACGTAGCCCGTCGACTTGCCCGCAGGGAAGATCTGGATGGCCAAGTTCCTATCTAATATGGAGGGCTGGCCCTTGGCGGCGTTTTTTTGCCAAAGCCCGCCCACCCACGCTTTCAGGGTGGCGAGGGCGACTTCCCTCACACCGCTAGCCTGAAGAAAGGCGGGATTAGCTACCAATTGCGGACAGGGTTAACAAACTTACGAACTAGAAGTTGTTAGTAAAATCATAAGTAACCTTATAATGGACATACCCCAGCTCCCAGCTGATCGACCAGGTCCGTAGCATATAGCGCCATGGCCCTCGGGGTGTCCAGACGATCCGTTCGCATTGTAACGACGTGGCAACACGGGTCCGTGAGACCATGCACCTTCGTCATGTCCCACAGGGGTCATATAGCGTCGCAGTACCAGGTCCGGGACCTGGCAGTTGGTTAAAAGCCCTGTAAGTGGAAAAGGTGACATGAAGTACAAGGAGTAAACACTTACAGCCTAACATATGCTCCGCTGCGGTGCCGGGCCCCGGAGAGAAAATTTAGATAAAAACCAGAGCCCCCCCGCCTTAAAATACGTGTGGTAACGCCAGGTTTGGAAGGAAATAGGCTATTGGCTCCGCCAGTGGCGGAGGCCAACACAGAATCACCAACTAGGAGTGGTGGTAATGGAAACCAACCCGACGGACACAATAGTCGGGGGCAAAATTGGTTTGATAAAATGATATAATAACAAACACAATTCATTGTAAAATATCCTTATAATAGGGTATTATAATCCTTTAAACTTAAACCAAAATTAAAACAAAACAAAAATAAAAACAACTTCTCTCCACTCCCGTCTACTAAGAAGAAAGTGCGTAGGTAAGGGTAAGCTCCCCTTCCGGTAGCGGGGGAGGGGGAGAATATAAGGCATAAGAGTAGGCAATCAATCGACCATCCATAAGCGCCACCACCCTGCCCGCTAGCGGAGCCAATATTCCCTATAAACCAAAGGGGGCCCCGGCTGCGACGGAAGGCTCCTTTCGTATCGTAAGGGAGGTTGGCTGAGGCAAATGGGAGATGGGGGAGGGGGTAGGAAGGTCCCGGCGAAACACCCGGCGGGAAGCGAGTGAAAGGGGGGATGGGATTGGCCCTAACTTCCCTCCCCGCCTCACCAACTACCCGTATGGAGGGACCCTGGTACCTCATAGGTGGTTCGCCCTATACACCCCCTGCTGGCGTAACCAACCCCCCCGGTTCCAACCTCCGAGAGTGTGAGAGAAGGCGATGAGGTTGTTAATGACAACCAAGGGGGTCCCCCAGCTCCTCCTTCCCTACATCAAGGATGGGAGGGAAGGTGGGGCAGGGTAAGGTGCTATAAGGTAAAGCACGTTTGACCGCCAAGTGTCCTAGGCCGCGAGCAACACAACCGTGGTAGGGCCACGTGAACCAAGGCTGTACCAACATGTTGGAACAAGCACCTAGTCTATGCCTAACACCCTAAATTAATAAAATACACATCGAAAAGGGGGAAGAGACACTTTTAGAAAATAAAAGAAAAGAAGCCCAGGGATGAGGCAGACTGGTTCCCGAGGGAAACCAGAAGCCTACTCGGAGCCAGCGATAGCCGATGTAGAGCAAGAGCCGGGATGCTGGGCCGAGAATAATAATAATAATAGCCCTAAATACCAAGCGAAGAAATGGAATGGTAGGAGGGCTGCAACTAGCTAAAACTCGATGTAAACAATGAATGTTGGAAAAGTAAGCCCCGTAAGCATAAGAAGTCACCCAGTTAATGGAGGGACCGGGAATTCTTACGAGGCGGCCACTGGCCGCCACGAGACAACCGAGGACCGTATATGACCTATAAAAGGAAAATACTGGTACCCGGAAGACAAAATACAGTAAAATGTTACTTATGAGTTACTTAACTTAGCCGTGGCGATTGCAGAGCGTTCCATGATACAGATGCGGATAATTCGCAAGAAAAGCACGAGCACAGAAAATGGCGACTGTCGCTGGCGCTAAAAATTAAGGATGACCGCTAGGGGCGCTGCTGTCCGTGGCGTCCTCTAGTAGTAGTAGTAGAGGCTGCATCGCCCGTTGGTATCAGCTCTCTCTTGGGGGGATTCTGATAGGGAAGTTCTAATTGGTGTTTGTCTCGTGGTAGTGTTCCACACTCGCCCCTATATCATACGACACCTTCTTTTTAAGAGTGAGCGAGTCAGTTTTACTGACATTTTCTTAATTTTGTTTTTCTCTGGTAATTTTTAGGCTAATTTTACCTAGAAAGAATGATATTAAGGAGTACTTTCATAGGCCGACACGAGCTGAGCCCAGAAATATTTACGTAAATTTACAGAGAAAGAGATTTAGCAACTTTTTTTTTTACTTTTATGTTTTTCTAATATTTCTTGGCAATTTTCTTTGTAAATTACATTTCCAACCGACATACTATCATAAAAGAAGAACAAAAAAAACAACAGCAACCCCTTGGTATATTTATGAGCAAAGTTGCAAAAATACGAATGTGCGAGAGATGCAGGACATTCCCTCATCAAGTCACAAGCACTACTGAAGTCCTGAAACACCCACACTTGTGATCTTAGTCAGTATAAAAAGTTGCCATCAGTCAATTTATGGGCTATAAAAGTATTGGCACCTCTTTCCCACCCGGCTCTTTCCAAATCAATGGAGCATAATATTGTTTAACTACAAGATCAATCTGTCCACCACCCTAAACCTGTTATTACTACTCCCGAGGATCAATCCGTCCATTAAGGGTTAAGACAGAAGGTTTGTTACTATGAAAAATATAAATACTTGATTTAAGATTTATCTTTTAAATACTTACTTCTCCATTATGTATATAGTTTTTACTTCCATGCCAGTGGGAGATCAACAGATGAAAAAAAAGAGAACACTCGGCTTTTCTATTAATATCCTTCTGCTATCCATCTACTTCCCCCACCTCCCACCAGGCAACTAATAGGTACATACACTTCAGCCAGGGGAGGTAGGGAGGTCAATTTACATAATGGGAGGTAAGTATTTAAAAAATAAATCTTAAATTAAGTATTTTTACTTTATAAATGAACCTTACCTCTCCATTATATAGCTGATTCCCACATTTGAAACAGGAGGTGGGCAAAGTGGAAATCAGCAAACTCTTAAAAGTTACTCAGTAACAAAATATTTGTACAAAAGTGTTTATTTTACCCCATGAATTCAATCCATACGCAATTAATGTCGCCTTGGGAGGATTGTCACTCAGGTATGAGATCCTCATCATAAGATAGTTGAGGTCTCTTTGGAGGATGCCCCTTTCAGCAGAAGGAGGGGTAGGGTTATTGTGCTAAAACCCTACAGAGCCAATGATGGATAACTAACAGGTACAGGCAGGCCCCGGTCCCCCCGGGTTACGACGGTTCCGGCTTACGACGTTCCGAGGTTACGACGCTTTTTTCTTAAATATTCAATGGAAAAATCCGTCCTGGGGTTACGACGCTTGTTCCGAGGTTACGACGCTGACGCTTCCGACGCTCCGAGTTACGACGCTTTTAAAAAACGCATACTATGATAAAAATCCTTTATAGTTTAGCACAGTATATTAATAAAAATAAGTTTCTGGTTAGATTACAACAAAAATTTTGAGATTATGATGATTTTCGACACTTTTTATGTTGTATTTTTCTATGTTTTTTAGTGACGCCTCATATGCGGAACTAGTTTCTGAGCGAATGAATACATACTAGTTTACATATAACAGTCCAAAAGCGCAAATAATGAAAAAATCATTGCTTGTTTCCAGTAATAATAACAAAACGAAGTTTCTGCTTAGATTACAACGCAAATTCCAAGTATCCAAAGAGAGACATTATCCAGTAATTTGATCAGAGAGAGAGAGAGAGAGAGAGAGAGAGAGAGAGAGAGAGAGAGAGAGAGAGAGAGAGAGAGAGAGAGGCGTCTTCCGACGCTCCGAGTTAAGGACAGAGAAGTGTTCGTTTCGTTAAACGGTTTGAGATTATGATGATTTTCGACACTTTTTATGTTGTATTTTTCTATGTTTTTTAGTGACGCCTCATATGCGGAACTAGTTTCCGAGCGAATGAATACATACTAGTTTTACATATAACAGTCCAAAAGCGCAAATAATGAAAAAACTCATTGCTTGTTTCCAGTAATAATAACAAAACGAAGTTTCTGGTTAGATTACAACGCAAATTCCAAGTATCCAAAGAGAGACATTATCCAGTAATTTGATCAGAGAGAGAGAGAGAGAGAGAGAGAGAGAGAGAGAGAGAGAGAGAGAGGCGTCTTCCGACGCTCCGAGTTAAGGACAGAAGTGTTCGTTTCGTTAAACGGTTTGAGATTATGATGATTTTCGACACTTTTATGTGTATTTTTTTCTATGTTTTTTAGTGACGCCTCATATGCGGAACTAGTTTCCGAGCGATGAATACATACTAGTTTACATATACGTCCAAAGCGCAAATAATGAAAAAATCATTGCTTGTTTCCAGTAATAATAACAAAACGAAGTTTCTGGTTAGATTACAACGCAATTCCAAGTATCCAAGAGAGACATTATCCAGTAATTTGATCAGAGAGAGAGAGAGAGAGAGAGAGAGAGAGAGAGAGAGAGAGAGAGAGAGAGAGGCGTCTTCCGACGCTCGAGTTAAGGACAGAGAAGTGTTCGTTTCGTTAAACGGCCTCTGACTCATGCAGTAAAATGTTTTGTTGATACTAATAATATAAGCCTATTTAAAGATACGTTTACTTTAATTAGTCTATATGATACGTAAATAGTAATCAACTGTTCTTGTAGCCCTCAATATTTGGCAAAATCGAAGTATCCAAAGAGAGACATATCCAGTACGTAATTTGATCAGAGAGAGAGAGAGAGAGAGAGAGAGAGAGAGAGAGAGAGACGAGAGAGAGAGAGAGAGAGAGAGAGAGAGATGCTTTGGCAACAATGGTCTCGGGGGTTTTTATAGCTTCCTTCTGCTTGATGATCGTGGATATTGTAGAAGGATTTCGACCATACTCGTTGCCAAATCGACGATACGAACGCCACGTTCATGCTTTGCTATAATTTTCATGTTTTGCTTCCATCGAAATCATTTTCTTGGGTTTTTTCTTATCACCTGCTTTGTCTTTAGCTTTGAGACCCATGGTTAATAATAAAATAGACAAAATAACACGAAAAATAGGCGCAAATACAACGAACTAAACAACGACGTGTTAACATGCAGCACAAACAAACAAACAGACTGAACGCCATTTATCGGTCGCCTATACAACTAACACTCATCGCAAAATCGTATCTCAAATATTTCGTTGTATATCAAAGCTTGTATTTTCGCAAATTTTCTGTTATATCTCAAAACATTCGTATATTAGGGCAATCGTATGTCAAGTTTCCAATGTAATTTGATCGAGAGAGAGAGAGAGAGAGAGAGAGAGAGAGAGAGAGAGAGAGAGAGAGAGAGAGAGAGAAGAGAGAGAGAGAGAGAGAGAGAGAGACGCTTTGGCAACAATGGTCTCGGGGATTGACGTATCGTTTATTTTCTGAACAGATAGGACAGAGAAGTGTTCGTTTTCATTAAACGGCCTCTGACTCATGGCAGGAAATGTTTTGTTGATACTAATATATAAGCCTATTTAAAGATACATTTACTTTAATTAGTCTATATGATACGTAAATAGTAATCAGCTGTTCTTGTAGCCCTCAAGATTTTGCAAAATCACTCCAGGTTGTACATAAAACTTCAAGAATGTAGTGTCACCAGAGGATTACAATAGTTTTTACCTTCAAGAACCAGCATTCTTTTATGAAAATAACTCCAGGTTGTACATAAAACTACAGGAAACAACATGTAGTGTAACCAAAGGATTACAAGTAAGGTTTTTATAACTTTTTATTAGTTTAAGACATATTTCCAAGCGTCGTTCCGGCTTACGACGATTTTCGGCTTACGACGCGTCTCAAGAACGGAACCCCCGTCGTAACCCGGGGACTGCCTGTACTTGGGGGTCAAGTTCAAGCCCTAGTCACTCCAGGTTAGGTAAAGATACTGTTGTAAGTAAGGGCCTAGCCCAAAACTGAACTTAGTTCAAAATAAAGCAGAGATAATTAATTACCTTGTCTTAGCAAGGCAAATTTTATATAACTAAGATTGTGGATCTCTAACTCTCTTTAGCTGTATGTAAGGCAACTGCAAAGTTTCCACAGAAACTTTTTGACAGGGAGCTAGTTCTAAATGGTGCAAAGGTTGATAAAATAATGAAATGAAGTACTGCGTACAGATTCCAAGGTCAAGTGCAAAGCAAAGACCTATGAAACTCCATTTTAACACCTTGAAAAACATCTACAGGCAGGCCCCGGTTATCAGTGGGGGTTCCGTTCTTGGCGAGGTGCTGATAAGCAAAAACCGCCATTACCTGAAACTCGGTGATTTATGGCACTTATGGCGCTAAGTTTCAGTTGAATGGCGCCAATAACCGGTTAATGACACCGCTGTTAAGTATGCTATGGCGCCATAACTCTATTATCGGCACCAAATGAAACTTGGCCCGTTATGATGCCATAAATTGCCAATTTGATGGCAATAGACAAGCACCATAAAACTGGATAGTAATTAACCAAGGACTTCCTGTACTAAGGGATTCTGAGCTGATGAAACTGTTTTTTGGGAATAACTTTTTATCTGAGCATCAGATAAAGATGAAAGTTGGCAAGTGTATATTTTATAACCCTACCTAATTTTTGCAAGTACTACTAATTTAGTACCCAAGTTTGATAGTTTTGATATTTATAGAGTATAATGAATTTGCCGACGCTAGAACCTAGAAAATCACTGACAAGGATCCTAAAACAATTTGTGACATAAACATAATATGACATCACGAGGCTCTGCCCATCCAGCAGTAAGTCACTAACAGGTGAATGGATATGCTTACACAGTCTAGGCTTCAACAAATTCCATAATGGCCAGCAGGATATGGAATTGTCCCCCGTGGTTGCAAGACTGTATTTGTGCTATGGGTTCCCGCTTTGTATACAAGCGAGAGGACCCAAGGCATGATTTACTATGTGTGAATACATAACCCCGCCTCCTGACAGTTAGTAGCCTGTAAGTGAAAAGATACATAAGTATCAACGTTATACACTTACAGTACTACTGTAATACTCCGTTGCATGCCGGAGTACACTAAAATATTGGACATAATCCTCCCCTGAACTACCTGTGGCCGAAAGTCTAGGATCACCGTCTTTGGTTGGAATCTCCGGTGTACACCGGAGAGAGGAAATTGATCCAACCAGATGTTTTTATATACCCATAGAGTGTTCCAAGGAGTAGTATACCACGCCGGAGAACGGAGGAGGATGTCACAAACTTAAACTAGTAAAAGTTACATAAAGAAGAGCGTATAGCTCCGTCATAAATATATATACTCGTCCTCCTTTTCGACTACTAGAGGAGTGCCCAACAGCAGCAGCGCTCCGCCAGATAGCGGAAAGGAGGTAGTAGGTAAGCTTCTAGGACCACTTGAATTCATCTCTACTCCGTTGGCTGGCGGAGCCAGCCCTCCCCCACAACAACCGAAGGTACACCCGGATAGTGAGCAGGAGTTCCGTCCGCTGGTGACGGGGGAAAAAAAACAACGAATAAGGAGGGAGAGAAATCAGAAATGTGTACGCTGGAGAAGACCGAAGCGGCCGGAGGGAGGGGTGGCCAACCCCAACCTCCTACCACGCCGGAGCTCCTCCAGAGCCCGAGGTAAAAACGTGGTCCGCCAGTATCCCAGCTGACCCGAACTCCCGGGAACCTCCCCACATACAGTGAGAGGGGGTGAGAGGTGCTCGCACGGTTGCCATAGCGACCGTAAGCGAGTCCAGGCAGACCCCCCCCCTTCCTGCACGGGAGGGGAGGAAGGGAACTGGGACTAGGGCGACCGGAGGGACACGCGATCACAAGTGGACCAATAGGTGATAATGCAACAAAACCTACTAGGCTAATGACCACATGAGCCCAACCGTACCATAGGGCAAAAATGCAACAAAACTGAAGATAAAGATAAATGCAACAAAACCGCCTAAGCACTGGTCGCCCTAACAGCTAACCTAAAATATGAAAACAATAAAAATTTTTACACCGTGAAAGGAGAGAGAGAGAGAGGGAAAACACGAGTGAGAGAAAAAGAAGCCCAGGAGGAGAAGGCCAGTTCCAAAGAAACAGCAGACTACTCAAAAGCTAGCCAAAGCCGATATAAAATAGAGAGCAAAAGCTAGGATGCTGGACTAGAAAATTCAAACACTCTAGCGCCTATATACCTAGACAAAGAGACAAGCATGCATGAACTAGATCTAAGTCATGGGCTGTGAAATCCCTAAATTTCATAAATACGATGCAAAAAAACAAAAAGAGAAGTAGTGTAACACGTGACAAGCACCCATGAAAGGCTAAAATCATGGAAGATGTCCCAGTATGGAGGACTGGGAAATCTAACCAAACACGAGGCGAGCCGATGGCCGCCATGCGTCAGACCGGGCGACCGCATTTGTTCCTAAAAAACGGAAAACACGGTTCCCTGGCTGACTAAAACTAAATTCAAACCTTTCAGGTACTTAACTTAGCCGCGGCGATAGCTGCACGTTCCATGATGTAGTAAATCCAGAAAACAAAAGGCACAACACAGAGCAAAGGAAGGCACGTGTTACCTCTACGAGCTAACGAAAAAGGATGACCACCAGAGGCGCGGCGGTCGGTGTGGCGTGGGGTGTAGTAGTAGTAGTTGCCGTCTCCGCCTATGGATCGGCTCTCGCTAGAGGGGGATTTTGGTGTGGGAGAGTTCTAAATGGCAAGAGGTTCGTGGTAGTGGTCTCACTCGCCCCAGTTACCATACCGGCACTCTCTTTTTATTAGGGTGAGCAAGTCAGTTATACTGATATCTTCCTGAATTTGTTTTTCTCTGGTATGTGTTAGATAATTTACCTTAGAAATAATGAACTTAAGGATTATTTCACAGGGCAACATGAACCCCTCGCCCAGAAATAGATTTTTACTTCGTCAAAATCCTTTTATTTCTATATTGGGATACAGTTACTTGGCAGTATTCTCTCAACCACCTTCCTTACCCTTTTATTTCCTACAAAATTCCTGTGCAGATACCGTAATATAATTTGTTATACAATAGATATTGATAGTTATAATTAAAAAATAAATAGGTGGATAAGATGTACAAATGCTAAAATAAGTGGTGGCAGAGTTTCATAATTTTTGCTCACCTGCCTGATGGAAGTTTTATGCCTTATTAATCTATTTTTCTCTTCAAAGATGGAAGAAATCATATGTTATGGCGTTAAAAACAGTCGCTGATATCTTTAGAACATCATGTTATGTTATTGCGTAAACTATTTTCTATGTAGCAAAATTGACACGAACAAAACGAAGTGATAAACATCATATCACAACCACTGACATACACTACTAAGTAGATTGATTGATTGATTGCAAGTTTTCTGGCGTCACAACTACCAGGGTCACCGACGCTGAATACTGTGATCTTTCAACTTTTATAATATATTAAAAAAAAATTTAAATTTAATTTTTTTTAAAGAGATACCGTATATACTCGCATATTATGCGACTTTTGAAACCTAATTTCTGGGCTCAGCTCGTGTCGCTGCGCGAAATATCCTTTAATCTATTATTTCTAGGGTAAATGTACTAACACATACCAGAGAATAAATAAAATAAAGAAAAAGGTCAGTATAACTGACTCGCTCACCCTCCAAGAGGGTGTCGGTATGAACACTAGCGAGTGAGACCACTACCACGAGCCAAATACCAATAGAAATCTCCCACACAACAAAAACCCTCCATGAGGAGAGCCGACCCACAGAGTGGAGCAGCTCGTACTACTACTACTCCATCCCATGCTGCCGACTGCTGCGCCTCTGGTGGCCATCCTTTTAATTGTTAGCGCACACGAGTCACTTGTGCTATTTTTTCTCTCTGTGTTTTTTTGTGCCCTTTCGTTGGATTTATCTATATGGAGCGTGCAGCTATTGCAGCAGCTAAGTTAAGTACTCAGTATTTATGGTTATTGATTCTTTCCGGTGGCCCTCAGTCAGTATTTGCCGTTTTTTAGGTATAAATACGAACTCGGGGTCGGAAGCATGGCAAGCATGGTTCTGCCGCGTGGTGGGTTCGTTCTCGGTCTCCCATACCTAGAACATCCCTTATATATGTACGCTCTATATTAATTATACCGTTTTACTTAGGGTACTGTCTACTCAGGTTTGTCATGCTGCATGTCTTTTACCTTATGTAGGCTTCTTCTTTCCAGACCCTAGTCCCGGCTCTTAGTATCGGCCTCTGACTAGCTTTGAGTGGTAGACTTTCCTTCGGGTTAGTCGATACACTCCTGGATTTTTTTCTCCTACTATATTGTTTTCTTTTCTTTTTTTTATTTTATTTAATTATACCATGTATTTTGTTATGGTTTAGGTTAGTTAGGCGTCTGGCTTAGCCTAGGTCCTGGCTCATCGAGCCTATGCTACCGCTCATCAGTTTCGGTTCTTCCTATAGCATCTCTCTGATCAGTCGGTTTTGGCCCAGTGGGTCTCCATGCTACCACCGCTTTTCAGTTCAGTTGCTTCCCGATAGCATCTCTCTGATCAGTTGGTTGGTCCTAGGCTTAGTTGTCTTATTTTAGTCTTACCGTCTCGTGTCACTACGCGATCACGAGACAGCCAGACGCCTGCCCAGTCCCCTTCCCCCATCCTCCCGCTCTTCCATTGAGTGGGGGCGGGGAGGGTGGGTCGGTCTGCCCACACTCGCTCCACATACCCGAGCATGCTTCCCTCTCTCCCCCTCAGGCGGAGGGGCCAGGGAGACGGGACAGACCCAGACTGGACGCGATCTCTCCGGCTCATCGGTCCGGCCCGGTGGTAATGTGGTGGAGGGTACTGGCCTTTCCCCCCATCCGTTGCTTCCTGGTCGCTCCGGTTCGCTCGAGGGCCTGTATGTCTCCTCGCTCTTCCCGACCTTACTAGGACTCCTTTCCTGATCGGAGTCCTAGCATCCAGCGGGCAAGATGTTAGTCCACCCAGTAGAGTGGGACCGGAACATACAGTGGGTCCCTGCTAACCTTACCGTATTGCTGAGTTACTACACTCCGCCACTCACTGGACTTGTTCCGGTTCGTTTGAGTTTTAGGTTTAAGTGTTATTAGATTAACTATAGTTTTATCTTAAGTACCTTAAACCTTCCTCCCCCTCTCCTTACATGTCTTACCGGATATCTCCGGGATTATAGCCTATTCAGGCGATGCAGGGGGGGGTTATGCCCAAATTTTTTTCCGAGCTCCGGCATGCAACGGAGTTCTTCTGTCCTTTAGCCTGTAAGTGTTATTCTTTAAGATACTCTGTGTCTTCCCACTTACAGGCCACCAACTGTGAGCATCCGGGATGCGCCGCCACACTTCAGGACCCATGTGGACACGAAGTTTGCCGGATCCCCATGCTCCATGCGCGACTCTGCACGGGGTGGGGACATCCAGGTCTGGTACCATGAGACGTGTACCATATGTTACGATCTGGTGAGCCAGCTTTTAGAAGGGGTGAGTATTCCATCTCCGGTAGCTGCTCCGCTTCTGTTTTAGTGCTTAAGTTTTCATCATCCACTTTAACTTAAGGCATCTAAGTTTAAGTTATATTTTAAGTTTTAGTTTTAAGTGATTCTTAAATCTAATCTTCGCCCTCTCTTCCAGGCGCCGGCAGTGAAAGATACCGCTCTGGCAACCCTGCGGGCCTGGGTCGGCGGTTTGGGAAGAACGCCGCCAAGGGTATGCCCTACATCTTGGAGAAGCGTTGGCGCTGTTAATCTTCCCCGAGGCAAGGCGACAGGATACGTCGACCCAGTAGAGGCGGCCCCTACTATCGCCTTCATCCAACAACAGCTGGCTGCCTCATTAACTGACCAAGACCAGGATATCTCCACGGACGTCGCGACTTTAGATATTAATGTGGAACCTATGGTAGGTGTAGACGACCTGTTGGTCGAGGTAGGTAGGGTGGACACCCAAGGGTCACCCTTGGGTGTGACTGTTTCTTCTACTCCTGCAACCTCTCCATCCTTCCAAGGCTTTACAGGTGATGAATTATATACTCCTCCTGACGCTTCGGTTAGACCTAAGGTCAAGGGTCAAGCAGTGAAATCCTTGACTAAGACGTCGTCGTCGTCTAAGAAGTCGACTTCGGCGTCATCCTCCTCACGTAAGTCTCCGGCTGGGAATCCCGGAGCAGACAGGTCTAAAGCTTCTAGCTCCGGCTCTAAGTCCTCGAGGAGTAAATCCTCCAGAGAGAGATCTCGCACCCCGGCAGAGTCACCAGTTTCCGCTACCCTTGGTTCCGATTCAGAGCCACCCCTCCACCTCCGCAGCAGCTCCGGCCTTGGACTCCAATGCTGGCCTGTTTGCAACAGGTGGGCGACCTGGTTGTGGGTCCCTAAAGAGTAGCATGGAACAAATGATCTCTCGTCTGTCGGATAGGATTACTTCCCAGGACTCCATTATAGCCGGACTGAGAGAAGCCCCTCTAGCCTCTCCTTCACTCGCCAATACGAGTGGAACTCAGCTTCCTCCTGTATGACTCGCTACCTCCGTTCTCGATGAACAATCCATGGAGAGTAGCGTCATACGCCCCCTTCCAAGACGGTCTCATTTCCATACCGGAATTCGGAACTCGAAGGATAGAGGACTTCGAGTTCTTTCCGGAAGACCCTCCAGCCTCCGTTCATAGGCTACGCAAGGCTTACAGCTTCAGCCATGGTTCGGGATGATAGGGTACCAAAGGAGACAGTCCTCTATTCACGAGACCAGGCTCAGAGAGAATGGCTCAGATGTTTAGAGGACATGGATTGTTCTAATACCAGGATACAACCTTTCAAGAGTCCCTCCCTTTACCATTTTCACAAGGAGGAGAGTACCCCGTCCTGTTCCTGACAAAGATCGCTAGGTCTACCATCCCAGCGCCCAGAAGGGGGAACCCATGCTCAATTGAAGGAAGCAGATCCCACATCTCCGTTGCTCCCCTCAGCCGGAGAATTGTGGGAGACTTGCCAAACACCTTCTCAGCTGGCAAACTCAAACCGGACTGTGCTATGGAGCAGTTTGGTGACAAAAGCTACCAGGCTCCCAGATAGCCTTATTCAGGCTGAATTTGACGCGAAATCGCGATTAGCCAGATCAATTAACTCTATGGCTATGTCCGAGGTAGCAAACCATAGCTTATGGCTCAGAAACCGCTTTTAAGCTCATGACCAAAGCCCTGACTCAAACGGTACAGTCGGATATGTTTGAGTTTGCCACTGCTAGAACGAATTGTAGGAAGCATGTCCTACAAGAGGCAACCATTCGACATGAGCCGAATAGGTTACTCTCGTCTAACATCTGGGGAGCAGATCTCTTCCCAGAACTATGGTGAAGGAAGTACAGTCAGAGGCTACGAGGCTGAACCAGAGCCTTAAGGACCGGTTGGGGCCTTACGGCTAAGAGGAGACAAGACTTAACACCTAAAGGTAAGGGACAGAGGAAACCTAGGCGTTTTTCCATCCTTACCAGAAAAAGCAGCCACGCTTTCCTCAGCAAGTTCCAGCGGTGCCCTTAGTGCAAACTGCCCAACCTTCCACCTCTAAGGCTCAATCACAGCCAATTTATGTGATATCCCCTCAGCCTCAGCATCGGCCACTCTTACGCCATCTCCCCAGCTTACAATCTACATAAGCCTTCGAGAGTCAAGCTTCACAGAAGTATGACCGCTCGGGTAAGGGAGGCAGAGGTAAGCGTTCCTTTCGTGGGAGAGGATCGGGAGGCCCCTTTAACAGGGAAGCACTTCAGAGGAGGCCGAGGCGGTTACCAGAACCAATGAAGAACTTCAGGTAGGAGGGGGAGGCTGTTTCACTTTCGCCACCGGTGGAACTTCAGCGAATGGGCTCAGAGCATAGTGTCCAAAAGGCCTGGGTTGGAGCTGGTTGACGAACCCACCTCCATCCAGACCTTTCCGTCAACTTCCTTCCAAGGAATTGACAGAGTACGCAGAGGACCTCCTTCAGAAAGGAGCTATAGCAAGAGTCAAGAGATTAAAATTTCAAGGTCGCTTGTTCAGCGTGCCAAAGAAAGGCTCACAAAAAGAAGGGTAATCTTAGACTTGTCCCGCTTAAACTTAGCCATCCGCTGCGACAAGTTCAAGATGCTCACGATCTCACAGGTGCGGACCTTACTTTCCCCGTGGGGCCGTCACCACCTCTATCGATCTTACAGAGCCTACTATCATATCCTATTGCAAGACACTTCCGTGCATATCTGGGTTTCAAGATAGGAGACCAGGCATCTTCCTTCAAGGTAGTCCCCTTCGGACTCAACGTGGCACCCAGGGTGTTCACGAAACTAGCGGAAGTGGGTAGCTGCAACACTCAGATCACAAGGGATTATGTAGTAGCGTATCTCGACGATTGGTTGATCTGCTTCAACAGTCGAGGAATGCAACAGAGCTACACTGAAAGTGATTCAGTTCCTGGAATATCTAGGCTTCAAGATAAAACAGGACAAGTCAAGACTCACTCCAGAGTCAGACTTTCAGTGGCTGGGCATTCAATGGAATCTTATCCTCCCATATCTGTCGATTCCATCAACCAAAAGAAGAAATAGCGAAGTCAGTCAAGCAATTTCTAAGTCACAAGCTGGCGTCAAGGAGAGCTCAGGAGAGGATCCTGGGTTCTCTCCAGTTTGCATCAGTGACGAACGTCTTAATGAAAGCCAAACTGAAAGACCTAACCAGAATCTGGCGCTCACGAGCAAATGTCAGGTCCCAGGGACAAACTATCTCAGTCCCTCTGATTCTCAAAGAATCGACTTCGGCCCGTGGGCGAAAGTCAAGAATTTGTCATGTCAGTACCCCTTCTTCCCTTCCCACCACCAGGGATTACCATCCACACGACGCGTCCTTAAGCGGGTTGGGGAGGGTATTCCCAGGTCCAAAAGGTTCAAGGAACTTGGTCACCTCAGTTCAGTCAGTTCCATATAAAACGTACTGGAGGCAATGGCAGTGTTCTTGACTCTAAAGGTTGCGCCCACCAAAGTACTCTACATAAAGCTAGTTCTGGACAGCGCAGTGGTAGTACATTGTATAAACAGAGGAGGCTCCAAGTCACGTCATCTAAATCATGTGATGGTAGCCATCTTCTCCTGGCAGACAAGTTCAGTTGGCATCTCTCCTCCACTCACATAGCTGGAGTGAGAAAACGTCATAGCAGACGCGTTATCCCGATCAGTACCCCTAGAGTCGGAATGGTCACTGGACAACAGTTCGTTCCAATGGATCCTTCAAAGAGTCCAGGGCTACAGGTGATCTCTTCGCATCTCAAGCGAATCACAAACTCCCCTGTTATGTAGCCCCCAACCTGGACCCTCTGGCCTATGCCACGGACGCCCTGCTCTAGACTGGAACAACTGGAAGAAGATTTATGTCTTCCCCCAGTGAATCTTCTTATGAAAGTTTTAAACAAACTCAGGACGTTCAAGGGTCAAGTGGCTCTAGTAGCCCAGACTGGCGAAGAGCAATTGGTATCCCCTAATTCTGGAGCTGGGCCTTCGTCCTCTTCGGATCCCCAATCCCAGGCTCTCCCAGTCAGTACAAACGAAGACTGTGTTCGCTTCCTCAGGGATTCTCAAAACCCTAACTTTATGGATTTCATGAAGTTTGCGGCAAAAAGAGATGCGAATATTGACCCTCAGAATATTCTCTTCTTGGAATCCGATAAAAGGGATTCAACTTTGAGACAGTATGATGCTGCTGTCAAAAAGTTAGCAATCTTCCTGAGAGAATCTGATATTAGAATCATGACAGTTAATTCACTCATATCCTTTTTCAGATCCTTATTTGAAAAAGGTTTAGCAGCTAGCACGATTACGACAAACAAGTCAGCCTTGAAAAAGATATTTCAAGTTTGGGTTCAACATAGACTTGACGGATTCCTACTTCTCGTCTATTCCTAAGGCATGTGCTAGACTTAGACCTTCTGTAAGGCCTACGTCAGTTTCATGGTTCTTAAACGATGTTCTAAAACTGGCTTCAGAAACCGATAATGACACATGCTCGTTTATAATGCTCTTAAGGAAACCCTGTTTTTTATTAAGCTTAGCTTCAGGAGCAAGAATTTCAGAACTGTCGGCTTTATCCAGAGATCCGGATCATATTCAATTCTTCCTTCCCACAGGGGAGGTACTACTTTCTCCGGAACGTAGCTTTTTAGCAAAGAAATGAAGATCCTTTGATGAGGTGGGAACCTTGGAAGGTACTACCCCTTCCACAAGATGTATCTCTTTGCCCAGTTACAACCTTACGAGCCTTTCTGTCCAGGACCTCCTCAATCCTCATCGGTCCCTCTTTAAGAGGGAAAAAGGTGGAACTTTATCCATTAAAGGCATCAGGCAACAAATCCTGTACTTTATTAAGCAAGCCAATCCTGACTCTTTCCCGAAAGTACATGATGTCAGGGCAGTAGCCACCTCAATTAATTATTTCCAACCACATGAACTTCGATGAGTTGAAAAAGTATACCGGATGGAATCGCCGACAGTGTTTCAAACGCCATTACCTTAAGTCCTTGGAAGCTCTGAAATTTTTCAGCAGTAGCAGCGGGAAACATAGTTTCCCCCTGATTCTAGTTAATTTGTAGTAGAAGATTCAGTCCTCCTTTCTACCTGCTTCACCCAACAGTTCGTCTATTCCTACCGTGTTCATTTACATTCACCTGGTGTCTTAGCTGCTTTTATGATGATGTAGTGGTGTGCCCCTTATTTTTGGCTAGGGACACTCACAGATGATTATGGATTTTGATCTCATGGATGTTACCCCTTATTTTTATGCTAGGGGATACATCTCATTTATAATGGTTACGGGTTTTGTATATTAAGTCATATGCATTCCTTATATATTATCCTTGTTGTTTAATTTGTTCATTTGATTATTTTAATTGCTATTATATTTTGATACATGCCTTTACACAGATACCATTTTGTTACATGTAAGCCATTTACCTCTGTACATATGTAAATTACCTTATGATAAGAAACATGTTTTAGAATTAAGGGTAATTTAAGCATATTTCTATTTTGTATCACTGTGTATTTGTATCTTTTTTAGCAATTATATTCTTTTTTATATTTACTTTATATTTTTATTTGAGACCTATTCTGATTTATTTTATTACTTTTGTTTACAATCTTGTGCTATTTCTCTGGTACGATTTCGCGCAGCGACACGAGCTGAGCCCAGAAAAGGGATTTTGACGTAAGGAAAAATCTATTTCTGGGCGATTGGCTCGTGTCGCCAGCGAAATCCCACCATACCCATCCCTTCGCCCAAGATTGTCTGCTAACTTCAGGATGGCCACCAGAGGCGCAGCAGTCGGCAGCATGGATGGAGTAGTAGTAGTACGAGCTGCTCACTCTGTGGGTCGGCTCTCCTCATGGAGGGTTTTTGTTGTGGGAGATTTCTATTGGTATTTGGCTCGTGGTAGTGGTCTCACTCGCCTAGTGTTCATACCGACACCCTCTTGGAGGGTGAGCGAGTCAGTTATACTGACCTTTTTCTTTATTTTATTTATTCTCTGGTATGTGTTAGTACATTTACCCTAGAAATAATAGATTAAAGGATATTTCGCTGGCGACACGAGCCAATCGCCCAGAAATAGATTTTTCCTTACGTCAAAATCCCTTTTTGAAGCTAATTTTAAAGGGGTCGCATCATACACGCGGTATAAAATTAGCGTACCGTCTATGCTTTCCCAAATCGGCAGATTGCGATAGTTACTACCGGAGCAAAACAGTAGATCTTTTAAAAAGTTATGCTTTACTTGTACTTCACTATATCCAATAATATTGTATGCATTCTCATATTACTACTGTATTTTAAAATACAAAAGAGCGATCGTGCGCCATTTGCATTATTTTGGTTTATACAACATGTCTAACCGTTTCCAAATCAGTTGATTAAGGCACAATACCGAAGGATTTTTTACTTTTTGTTTTAATCGGTAAAAGAAACATTTGTTACTTGAACTATTATTTTTATTTAAGGATACACAGGTAAGTGAAAATTTATCAAAGTAAAAAAAAATGCATAAAATTAATAAACTAAAATCCTCCAAAGTCGCTCTCCGTGTCCATATCATCAAATACTGCTCTGAATTCTTCGCCATCAAGGCAGTCATCATATTCATCATCTTCCAGATCTTTGATCATTTCATCTTCATCTCCTGCATCTTCGTATAGGACATCGTCAATTCATATGGAAGGTATACTAGTCTTGTCACCGTGGCGAGCTCTCTGGCGTGGCTTTTAAAGATCTGCTCAGCCCTTATGCTAATTTTACAAAAACAACAACTGCCCGTGTGTGACAGACCTTTGAAAGTCCTTGAGACAAACCCCGAGGCTATAATTATAAGATTATAAGGGGTTTTCATTCCTAGGTACTTTAATCTCCTTCCTATTCAGCCCTGTTCTCTCTCTCTCTCTCTCTCTCTCTCTCTCTCTCTCTCTCTCTCTCTCTCTCTCTCTCTCTCTCTCTCTCTCTCTCTCCTAAATCTTACAGCTTATTTTGTATACGATTGCCCTTTCTCGGCTGTGAAGTTGATGTCTATCCATGGCTGTGAGATGACCAGAATAACTTGGTAAGTCGGTGGTCAAAATCACTCCCCACTTCGTCAGCCAAAACTTTGCCATATCGCATTCAAGCAATATTCAGTCATTGATTCCTATCTATTATTTTGTCAGAGAGAGAGAGAGAGAGAGAGAGAGAGAGAGAGAGAGAGAGAGAGAGAGAGAGAGAGAGAGAGAGAGAGAGAGAGAGAGAGAGAGAGAGAGAATGTGTCTGTATACGATTGTTTATTTTCTCACTCGTAAAACTTACTCTGTTATGCTTTATTTCATATTTCCTTGCTCACCAATTTATTCTATACCTACGTATTAAGAAATCAAGATAGTGTAGAAGGGGGAACTTCCTCCAGACTGTACAGTCAGTATGGATTTAAATGCACGTGGAATTGGTTGAAATATTCGCAACAGCACCAAAATGAGATGCCATGTTGATAGAAAATCTGACTCCGTTTCTTGTTATTGCATAAAAAAACTTTATCAATCATGAACCTACGTAATTTATTTAGAATTCTGCGTAACGGAAAAGATAATATTTGATATCTGTAATGGGAGAAATGGTTTTATCTCTGTTGTTGTTATAAATTTGGCAGATATGCGATCAAACACATGGGAGGACCAAAACAGCCAGCCCAGAGAAGCTCAGGTCATTTTGTAAATACTATTGTTTGGCGTGCTAGGCTTACCCGATTCATTTGGGTGTGCGCTGCAGCTGCTGCTACTGCTACTCAAATAATCACATTTTTCTTACTAATCCCAAGAGTTGACCATGGAAAATCCCAAGATTAACCAAAAATCCCAAGATAATAAAATAATTGACATATGCCAAGCCTTGGAGTCCTAAATATTTACTGTGTCTGTCTATCAGGAATAGATACTGATAAATTGAATTGACGGTATCTTTCCTGAGAGAGAGAGAGAGAGAGAGAGAGAGAGAGAGAGAGAGAGAGAGAGAGAGAGAGAGAGAGAGAGAGAGAGAGAGAGAGAGTATATTTAACCAGTGTGGGCATTAGTACACATGCCGGCAGTGTGTTCATGCTTTGTTAAAAATTGTCCAGTACGGGTAAGACAAAAAAAAAAAAAAAAAAGGAATTTTGTTGCTGTCAGTCGCATGGACTGAATTTACAAAGAGCAGGGAACAAATCTTGACATTCCTCGAGAGATTAGAGAGATGAACCAAGGCCATCTAGGATGAGCTCTCTCTCTCAACTATACTGTAAGTGTTAACTTGAGTCTCTGAAACCAAAAGGTATTAGCACACGCGCAACTGTATGTGTGTGTGCGTATGGGCATACTGTTAAAAAATGTGCTGTACCTACAGGTAATACCTACATCTTGGAAGATAAAACCAACAAACAAATTTTGTTGTTGTTAGTCGCCAGGGATATAAAGGGTGTGACCAGCAGACAGAAAGATTAACATTTTTCCAGAGATTAAAGAGCTGAATTTTGTTTTGAAGGTATGTCAACCACGTTAGTAAATAGGTATCATCTCTTTTCTTTTTGCGGAAGAATCTTCAAACCATTTTGCATTCAAAGTAATGAGAAGGAAAAATTCTATTCTTCATGTAATCAGTAAAATACTTACACTAATAAAAACTAAAACTACGTACTGTATGCAAAACACACACATCATCGTTAGGTTCGCGTGTGTAAACGTTCATTCTAAGAAATTCACAAGAGTAGTATAACTAACACCTGATTGGTTGGTTGGTAACCATGGAGATCTGTTATCCAATGACTACCCTCTGCTTCTGTTCTATTTATAGAGCATATTGCCGTGGATGGCACTAGGTTTTGAACGTTACCATGTTTTCGTGATTTTCAGACTGCTTACGGCAAAAATTACTCAATAATTTTCTTTATATAATTATCTCTTCGAAAGAAAACATAATATAATATGGTCATTTTAACTTTAATGGTATAGTGGAATGAAAAATACCAGTGTGTAGTAGCGATGCGTCATCAATATAGTGGTATGAAAATACCACATGGTGTTGTAGCGATACGTAATCACAAAGTACAAATCCTTTTCTCGGACCATCCTCAAAATTTTACGACTCTTCAACTTCAAGATCGATATGGTGAAATATATTATATACTCATACTTCTTGTTAAAATTCACTAGTTGAACTGCAAAACATTATTATAGTTTTTGAGTTGTTTGTACATATATTTTTTGCGTTTTACGGAATGTTGTTTTGAAAATAATAGGCATTAGTGAACATATGGTATTATTGTCCCACTATTTTATTATAGGTGATCTTAATTATCTCACATCCATTTAATAGTATTATATTAATATTTATTTAAATAAACTGTAATTAATAAATAACAATAATGAAAAACATAAAAGGGAAAAAATGTTTTTGCTGCAGTAGTGATGTTTTGTTTTTGATTATGCATCTGACTTCACATTTCCGAAATCTGAAAAAATTCCAAAAACCGAAACATCGGAATGTGGGTGTAACTGCACATTTTTTTAAAACACACGTCTACACATTTGTTTACTGATACCCGTGGGTGAAAGACTCAAATTACAGTATTTATTCCTGAGAGAGAGAGAGAGAGAGAGAGAGAGAGAGAGAGAGAGAGAAAAAGAGAGAGAGAGAAGAGAATGATTTAGGACTTCCAAGGTGTGTTTTATTTTTTACAATTATGTTTATATCTTGGGATTCATTTTTAATCTTGAGATTTTCTATTCAATTCTCGAGATTAGTAAGAAAATTACCGTAACTTGACTAGCAGCAGCACACATCTGAATGACTCGGCCATTAGCACGCTAAACCACCATCCTTATGAACTGACGCTTCGGTGGAAAAGGAAACTCCGCATGATACATGAGATACATGACAAAACCACTGTTTAGGTTGGGAAAAATTTGGGGGTCGCATGATATGCGAGATCGCACGTTACTCGAGTATATACGGTACATATAAATTTGTTTAAAAAAATTAAATAAATTTTCAATACAGATAATATAAAATTCTGATCAAATAAAATTCTTAATAAAGGGATTTTGACAAAGGAAAATTCTATTTCTGGGCAAGGGCCTGTGTCGCCCAGTGAAATGTCCCTTTAGCATACATTTCTAAGGTAAAATATTGCTTTAATACCAGAGAAAAAGCTAATATGGAAATGCCAGAATATTCTGGCTCGCTCACCTTATTTTAAGGTGTCGGTATGGTTTCTGGGGCGAGTGAAACCACTACCAGAGGTCCTTTGCCATTTAGATTCATCCTTCTTCAAAATCCCTCAACTATAGAGGAGCCGACCTAAGGCCCATTCCTCGCTACCGTTACGGCTAGCGCCTCTGACGTCATTCCTTTCGATAGCACGATCCACACTGCACGTTTTTTCAGCTCTGTGTTGTGTTGTTCTGGAATTCTCCTGTTTTCTACATGGAACATCAAGCTTCTGCATCCAAGGTAAGTACTGCTATTAATGTTTAACACCATTTAGGGACTGCCCTGGGCACGTTTAACCGAGATGTCCTGGCCTCCCCCTTCCATCAGGGCCTGCTCCACCTGTTGCTGGATGGTGGCGATCGTCGGAGCTGCCGCGGCGGGGTCCACATACCCAGTCGACTTACCGCCTGGGAAGATCCGGACAGCCATACTCTTGTCCAAGATATATGGCTGCCCCTTCAGCGCGTTCTTGCTGAAGCCACCTACCAGGCTTTCAGGGTAGCCGACGCGGCGTCCTTAAAGGCAGCAGCCTGAAAAATAGGGTCATTGTAGTCCTTACAACGAAGCCCCGAGGACGAATCATTAACATTTGAAACTTAGAACTATATAGCATTATAGCACAAATTTATGTGATAGTATATACCAGGAAAGAAAAAACCTACGCCGGTATATACTTACTCCGTCCGAAAACTGTTCCACCAGCTCGTAGCAGATGGAGCAGGCTTCGTGGTGCCATACGATCAAGTCCTTATGGCGGACGGCACAGGGAGCGTGCGAGCGACAGACCTCGTGCCCGCAGGGGTCCTGGAGGACGGCGTTACACCCGGCCTCCTGACAGTTGGTAGCCTGTAAGTGGATAGATACATAAGTATCAACGTTATACACTATCAGGACCACTTATGATGCTCCGCTGCATGCCGGAGTAGCATAAATTTTTTGGGCATAATCCTCCCCTGTCATCCATGTGGGAGAGTCCATGGGACCTGGTAGACTGGTTGAAATCCCTGGTGTACGCCGGAGAGGAGAATTTAGATAAACCAGATACCTTTCATACACCTATAGTTGAGTTTCAAGGAGGAGTACGACATGCCGGAGAACGAGAGAGGATTACCCATAATTTAAAACTAAATAATATAAATTAAATAGTTTGGAGCGTGTAGCTCCGTCGTAAAACCCCTCCGCCAACCACCGGGGCGCTCTGATAGCAAGCGGGCACTCTCCGTCAGCGTTCGAAGGGGACTACGATACATAACGGGGAAAGCATGTAGGACCGACCGATCCCCCTTCCCCTTCAATAGCTGGCGGAGTCAGCTAAAACTAGGAAATAGAGAGAAGGGGGGTGGGAAGGGAACCGCACAAAAGGAACGCCAGAGAAGGACTGATGCGGGCCAACCCCCCCCATCACACCGGAACTCCCCCGAGGCTCATAGCAGAACATGGAGGACGGTCCCGCAGCAATACTCCCATAAAGTCCATAAACTCCTGTTGACCCCCACCTAAACGGGGGAGGGAGGGAGTGGGGTTGCTCGATGGTTTTTGCTATAGCGAGCCGTGAAGCCGGCGAGGACCAGGACCCCCCCCTCCCCCCCCCACGAGGGAGGAGGGGAAGGGGACTGGACTAGGGCGATCAAGTTGGCTCGACGCGAGCGCAGGTGGACCATGAGGTGATAATGCAACAAAACATAGCCTAGGTCGAGCTGACCACGTGAGCGAGAGTGGACTAAGAGGCGATAATGCAACAAAACTAGCCTAGGCCAAACTGATCACCCTTAACATGCAACCCCTATATGATAAATACATCGTAATAAAGAGAGAAAGGGAAATCACGAGTGAGAGAGAAAGGGGACGTCCAGGAGAAGTAGGCTAATTTCCCCGAAGGAAAACAAGCAAACTGCTCAGGAGCTGGCCTTAGCCGACACGTAAAATGGAGGGCAACGGCCAGGATGGCTGGACTAGAAGAGACATAATAAATAGCAATCACTCACAAGCCTAGACACCTAGACAAAGGGACATGCATGCATGAACACTAATCTAAGGCACAGGCAATGGGTTTCCGATAATACGATGTAAAATAATAAATATTTGGGAACTTGTGTATCACGTGATAGAACCCACATATAAAGGTAAAAATGCACTGAAGCTGAAGGATACCTCGGTATGGGGACCGAAGATCTAACCGAACATGAGGCGAGCCGGCAAGGCCGCCATGCGCCAGACCAGGTGACTATTATTGGACCTAAAAAACGGTAAAAATAGCTCCTGACTGACAAAAAACTAGTGTAAAATCTTTCGGGGTACTTAACTTAGCTGTGGCGATAGCTGCTAATTCCATGATGAATGGTAATCCAAAGGAAATCACACGAAAGTCCACAGAAGAAAAGTGGCACGTGTTTACCCAAGTTCGCTAACAAAAAGGAAAAAGGATGGCCACCAGAGGCGGCTGCAGTTGGCGTGGTGGGTAGCTTAGTAGTAGTAGTTGCTGACTCCGACTGTGTATAGCTCTCTCAGGAAGGGGATTTTGATGAAGGAGAATTCTAAATGACAAGAGGTTCGAGGTAGTGGTCTCACTCGCCCCAGCTACATACCGACACCCTCTTTTTTTTATTTAGGGTGAGAGAGGTCAGTTATTCCTGACATCCTCCCTGATTTTGTTTTATTTTTTCTCTGGTATAATGTTAGTATCATTTACCTAGAAATAATGAACTTAAATATTATTTCACGAAGCGACACGAACTGAGCCCAGAAAATCATACGTGCGATTGTGGTAATGTTTGCACCATTTTAAATTAGCCGCTACATAAAGTTTTATATATGAAAATGTGCGCAATTTAATGTAGAATACAACAAAAAATAATTGAAGGTTGTAGCTTTTCTCATTTTTGAAATATTTGCATATAAATCACAATAAATAGAATAAAAAACCACGTTCGGTCAACTTTGACTCTACCGAAATGGTCGAAAAACGCAATTGTAAGCTAAAACTCTTACAGTCTAATAATATTCAGTCATTTATCTTCATCTTCAAACAAATTTGAAGTCTCTAGCACAATATTTAGAATTATGGTAAATTTAAAAAAAAAACTTTCCTTCCTTCCGCACACAGATTCTCCCCCGCAAATCTCCAAAATGCGTACGTCGCATTCTCGGAATATTTGCTCCATTTCATATTAGGCATTTTATAGAGTTTTATATATGAAAGTGTGTGCAATTTCATGTAGAATAAAACTAAAAATATTTGAATGCTGTAGTTTTTCTAATTTCCGAAATAATTGCATATAAAAAAATATATAAAAAAACTCTACATTCTGTCAATTTTAACTCGTCAGATATGGTCGAAAACTGCCATTGTAAGCTAATACTCTTACAGTATAGTGATATTCAATCATTTGTCTTCATTTTGAAACAAATTGGAAGTCTCTAGGACAATATTTAGATTTATGGTGAATTTAAAAAAAAAATATTTGTTTATGTCAGCGTGTTATGAATTCATGCATCATTTTGTGATAATATTTTCTCTCTGTTGCTTTTATTGTTTTACAATGTGTTATATACCAAAATGATTGCAATTTAGTGTACATTACAACAAAAAAAATCAACTTGTTACCTTTAACCGTTATGAGCATAGCGCGATTTAAATACAATTATATATGAAATTTTGTTTTTGCGCTATCATATATCGCATTATTTATATATGATAATGATAAGGTTTTTCATTTCTGATGGTTACATACTAACTTCAGGCAATGACAAAAAAAGGAGCCAAAAATGAACTCTTAATCTTGAAAACTAAGCGCACTGTGATTTTTTGAAAAAAATATTTTTTCCGCTTCCGCGGCTCACTCCGAGACCACGCCCCCTCAGACACATGGAAGACGATTTTTAATATACCCCTTCGGCGTTTAAGGGTTAAGAACCATGACACAGACTTGGGCCTCTCAGATGGTCTGAGTCTAGCGCAGGCCTTGGGGATAGATGAAAAATATGAATCTGTCAGATCTATTTTGAATCCAAACTGGAAGATCTTCTTAAGGGCAGACTTAGTAGTAGTAATAGTACTAGCTGCTAAACCTTTCTCAAATAGTGTCCTGAAAAAGGATATGGACAGATTTGTGGTCATGGTTTGTGCATTAGAGTCCCTCAAGAATACAGCTAGTTTTTTAACTGCTGAATCATATTGACGCAACGTCGATTCCTGTTTATCAGATTCTAAGAATAAGATGTTCTGGGGATCGATATTAGCATCTCTTTGTACTGCAAACTTCATGAAGTCCATAAAGTTAGGGCTTTCAGAATTCCTGAGGAAGTGAACACAGTCCGCGTTTGCACTAGTTGTGATAGTTTGGGATTGGGAATCCGTTGAGGGCGGAGTCCCAATTCCAGTAGAAGTGAGAACCAATTGCTCTTGGGCCAATTGGGGGCTATTAGAGCAATGTGGCCTTTGAATGTCCTGAGTTTGTTCAGGACTTTCAAGAGAAGATTCACTGGAGGAAAGAGGTAAATCTTCTTCCACACATTCCAGTCTATGGCCATAGCGTCCCTGGCATAAGCCAGAGGGTCCAGGTTGGGGGCCACATAACAAGGGAGTTTGGGGTTCGAATCGGTGGCGAAGAGATCTACCTGAAGCCCCGGTACTAGTTGACAGACCCAACTGAATGACTGCTTGTCCAGAGACCACTCTGACTCCAGCGGAACTGAGTGTGATAGCGCATCCGCTACCACGTTTCTTACGCCCACTAGATGAGTGGCGGACAGGTGCCAATTGTTCCTGTCTGCTTGTGAAAATATGGCTATCATGACATGGTTCACGTGGCCCGACTTTGAGCCATCCCTGTTGATGCAGTGTACTACTACTGCACTGTCCAGCACCAGCTTGGTATGAGATTTCTTGGCTGGATGAAGCTTTTTCAGGGTGAGGAACACTGCCATAGCTGCCAGTACATTGATATGAAGCTGGTGGAATGGTAAGGACCAGGTTCCCTGTACCTTTTTGTACTGTGAGTAGCCGCCCCAGCTGCTTAGTGATGCATCTGTGTGGATCACTAAGGCCGGCAGAGGGAATTGGAGCGGAATTGTCTTTGACAAATTCTTGATCTCCGTCCACGGGCGGAGTCTCTTTCGTAAGATCGCTGGGATAGGTGCTAGTTTGTCCCAGGATCTCTTGTTTGCTCTTGAACGCCAAACCCGGTTTATGTCCTTTAGTTTGGCTTTCAGAAGAACGTCCGTTACTGAAGTAAATTGGAGAGAACCTAAGATTCTTTCTTGGTTCCTCCGGGACATCTGCTTGCACTCGAGAAATTGTTTGGTTGCTTTGGCTATTTCTCTCCTCTTCAACGGCGGAATTGATAGAGTGTGGGAGTTTAAGTCCCATTGAATCCCTAGCCACTGGAAGCGGGACTCCGGTGTTAGCCGGGACTTGGTTCTGTTTATCAGGAAGCCTAGATGTTCCAGAAACCGGATTACTTTGACTGTTGCTTTGCGATATGCTTCGATGCTTGTAGCCCACAAGAGCAAATCGTCCAGATAAGCTACTAGCATTATTCTTTGAGACCTTAGTTCTTGAACAACTGTCTCCGCCAGTTTCGTAAATATCCTGGGGCTACGTTGAGGCCCGAATGGCATTACTTTGAAAGAGTAGGCCTGCTTTCCTTAGTCTGAAGCCTAGAAAGAAACGGGCGGAAGTGTCTTGCTACTGGAACATGATAGTAGGCATCTGTAAGATCTAGAGGTGGTGATGGCCCCACGGGGAAGTAAGGTCTGCACCTGTGAAACGGTCAGCATCCAGAACTTGTCGCAACGAATGAATAAGTTCAGACGGGACAAGTCTAGAATTATTCTTCATTTGTTTGAGCCTTTCTTTGGCGCGCTGAACAAGCAACCTTGAAATTTTAAATGCTTGACTCTTGACACTACTCCTTTTTGAAGGAGTTCCTGAGAGTATTCTACCAATTCCGCTGTTGGTTGCTGATAAAAGGTGTTGGAAGGAGGGGGACCTTTGAGCCAACTCCATCCTAGACCTTTGGACACAATGCTTTGGGGCCATTTGCTGAACCTCCAACGGTGACGAAAGAGGAACAGCCTCCCTCCTACCTGGTGATTCTCACTGGTTTGAGGAAGGGCGTGCACCACGTCCTCCTCGGGAGCCCTTGCCTCGGTTGGAGGCTCTTCCGCCGCCCCATTGACGGAAGGCACCTCTAGCTCTGCTACCCCTGACAAACCTGTTGAAAGTCTGAAAGGACTGGCTTTCAAACACTGGGTTGTAGGCAGGGGAGACAGTGTAGGAGGTCGAAGCCTGTGCCTGTTGCGGCGATTGTGTCAGCAGCACAAACTGCTGTGCGGCGATTGTGTCAGCAGCACAAACTGCTGTTGTGGTTGCGTCTTAGAAGTCGAAGGTTGCGGTACTTGGGATACTGGAACCGCCTGTACCTGAGTCTGCTGTTGAGGAGCCTGGAAGGGCTGGAATTTCCTAGGCTTCTTTTTCGACTTGGGATTCGAGCCAGCGGACTCCGGTTTCCGTTTGGAGACCAGTCCCCAGTGAACCCTTAGACTATGATTAAACCTGACTGCCTCGCAGCGAACGAACAGAGGCCGGGAAGAGGTCAGAGCCCCAAATGGATGAGGCTAAAAGCTTGTTAGGCTCATGGCGGATCGTGGCCTCCGCCAGTACATGTTTCCTGCAATTTCGTTTAGCTATGATGAAATCATACGAGTCACATTGCATAGAGTACAAAAGTGACTTGGCAATGATCTTGAATAACGGCTCTTCTCCGTAGATTAGAGCCGATACTTCCGTCATAACTAGCGAGTTGAGGGCCCTGCACAGCCTCATCCTGGCGTCATACTCAGTCTGGATGAGGTTGTCTGACAGCCTGGGCAATCTCTCGCTGAATAGTGATGGTGCAGTCCGGCTTTAGCTTACCCACTGAAAAGGTGGCCGGAAGATCTACCCAGAGATCATCAGTTCCGGGGAGCAGGAGGGAAGTCTGTTCTGTCTCCCGGAGCTGGGACATGGGCTCGTCCTTTATTGCAACTTGCAGAGTCAATTCTGCCACCTTCGATGTGAACGGGATGGGTGTATCCTCGTCCACGGTGAAGATCGTGAAGGGGCTCTTAAATGCTGTAACCTTGGTATTGGTGCACTGCCACTCCTCCAGGTTATGCAACCATGCCTGCTGCGCCTGATCACAGGAAAGAATTACTGTCTCTTTCGGGACCTTGTCTTCCCTCCTCATAGCTGCTTCTGTGAGGGGCACATAGCCTATGAAAGGGGGCTGTAATCCTTGCGAATGGAACTCGAAGTCCTCAATCCTTCGAGTTCCGCAGCCCTCGATCGTCAGCATGCCGTCCACATAAGGAGCATAAGAAGCCACCCTCCAAGGGTTGTTCAGGGTAAAGGAAGGAAGGGTAGACGAGTCTGGCATTTGCAAGCTCTGAGCTGCCAGGCCGGACTGTGGAAGTCCTGTCAAAGCATTTTCCCGGAGACCTGCAATAAGGTTCTCCTGGGTAACCAACCTGTCAGAGATAGCCCGGATAGACTGCCCTGACTCCTCTAGAGAAGATGACAATTGTACAAATATCTCCTGGGGAACTTGGATTGTACCAAGTTCCTGACCATGCTACCCATCTGCTGCATAATATTGGCTGAAATATTTGCAGAGAAGGTGTCAGGGTCAAAGGGGGGGGGGAAGGTTCTACCTTCTCCTTAAGAGTCCTGGATGTGGCTCCTTTTGAGGTGGATGCCTCAGGGTCGGAGGAGAAAGGCTGAGCCCTCTCCTTAGAAGACTTAGACCTCGACCCTTTAGAGTAAGAAGTCAGCTTAGCCTTGTCAGCTCCGGGATAGTGAGCCAGAGACTTACAGGCAAGGCTGGTACCTGACTTCTTTGACAGGGACTTCTGCAGCGTTTTAAAGTCTCACTTACCTTTGACTTTAGGGATCGCCAAGGCGGACTTCGGTCTGACCGACTGAAGCCCCCTGGTGAATCCCTGGAAAGAGGTTGAAGTAGAAGGGTAAGAAGCTCTAGATGGACTCCAGGAAAGCCCTTGAGCCCCTACAGTACCTGCCTCACTCACATTCTTACCTGTGCCCATGCCTTCAACAGCCATGGGCTCGAGGTCTAGGTCCAGGGCAGCTACTTCCTTCGCGACCTCCTGCGTAGCAGCCTCCTCCGAGGGCTGAGAAACTTCCTCTTGGATGGAAGCGATCAGGGAGCCACTTCGGGATCCACGTAAGAGGTACTCTTCCCGCCGGGGAAGATGAGAGTGGCCATCTCCTTGGAGAGGATGTAGGGTTGGCCCTTGGTGACATTGCGGCCAAACCCACCAACCCAGGCCTTCAGGGTGGCAAGAGCAGTCTCCTGGATCGCTTAGGCGCCCTGAAAGAGAGGGTTAGTATTAATACTTAAGATTACTTAAATTAAACTGTAACTTAACTTAATGGACATATAAAAGAATATAGCCGTCATTGGTACTCATTGTATTACTGTGCAGACTTTGAAACGCCACCTACCTCAGAGGAGACTTGGTCTACGAGCTCGTAGCATATAAGGCAACTCTCATGGTGCCATACCAGGGACTCGTTGAAGCGGATCGCGCAGGTGGGGTGGGTCCGGCAGACTTTGTGCCCACAGGGGTCTTGCAGTACGGCATTGCAGCCTGACTCCATACAATGGGTGACCTGCAAGTGAAATGATACATCGAGTATCACCGCTAATGTTTCGGACTAAGTCGATGATTGTGATATGTTTTCGGACTAAGTCCATGATTGTGATATGTCATAACGCCGGAGTGTTCCGGTGTTAATAAGTAACAAGGTTCAGTCTCTACCTGCTCTTTGGCAGTGTATTGTGGTGAGTCGTCCGACAGGATCGGTAGAACCGCTTGAAACGGTGTGTCTCCGGCGATGCCGGAGAACAATGTAGTCACTGAATCAGGATAACCACCTAATCCATACGCTGGAGCGAGGAGTAGTCTGAACAAACACTGGGTGAGGAGCAGGAGGAGACCAACACAAAACGGCAGAGTTTGATAACTCCGCTGTCAAAAAACTTAAAACTAGGATAAGTTGGGGGATATCCCTAGCGGGGTTGCGGGACTCCGCCAAACTTTAACTAAAGATAATGGATGTTATATATGTAATACCATGCATGCAACAAGCGTACTCTTGTAGGGAGGCCGGAGCCTCCCCAGCAGTTCACCAACCTAAGGCAGACCTGGCTGCGAAGGGGTCCTGAATCCGCCGGAGCGGGAAGGAATGGTGACTAGCGGTAGGAGAACGCGACCCGAGAGCCGAGCCCAACCGAGCCTGGTGGCCAACCAAGGCTTGGCCGAGCAGGGATTCCCCCTACTCTACTGGGGAGAGCAGCAGGGAGCTGACCCGCTCGTCGAGAGCCCTCCAGCCACCTCCCCTGTCCACCTCGAGAGAGAGGGGGGGGGGGAAGGGAGGATGCTCAGATCGGCTGCCTGAGACAGCGTGAGCGAGCGTACCTCCTCCCAAAGTAGGGGGAGAGGGACTGGAAGGGCCGACGCGGGGTGGCTCATACGCGGTCGCCTGGAACTCTCTCGGCTGGGTGAATATCCACACAGTGAGAAAGGCCAGGCGATCTAAGGAGGCCTACAGGCCAACCAAAGCCGTCTCAAGGAACATGTGATAAACAAAATAAACATCCTATCTAACACAGGGGGAAAGGAAGAAAAATTTTATATGGTAGAGAAAGAGTAATGTCCTGGAGAAGCTGGGTCGAGCCAACTGGGAAGGATGGTCGAGCCTGGCGACTCCGAGCAGCTAGCCTATATGCCGTGACGAAAAAACGCGGGGCCGGTGGCCAGGGTGGCTCGAGGACAAGGGAGAAGAACAAGAGTCCTTCGGTAAGGGTGCCTAACGAAGAGGTAACCTGACAACTAAAATAAACATGCATGCATGAAATTCTGAGCTGAAAGGAAACGACGTAGGCTACAAGCTGAGCGTGAGCTCGGATAACGTCCTCCGTGTGGATAAAACAACAAAACGTCAATAAATGCATCATCAAAATCATAGGAATGTACTGCTAAACAAGAATCGAGCCCAAAAGGTATAGGGGACCGAAAGGGGCACGAAACAAAGTAACAGGCGAGAGCGAGCCGAGAATGGCGGCGTGAGGACGGTGCCGCATGGGACGCCGTCCATGAAAACCTAAATAATTCGGTTAAACGTGCCCAGGGCAGCCCCTAAATGGTGTCAAACATTAATAGCAGTACTTAACTTGGATGCAGCAGCAGCTTGACGTTCCATGACGATGGATAAAGAATTCCACGAAAAACACAACACAGAGAAGAAAAGACATGTGCGGTGTGGGTCGTGCTATCGAAAGGAATGACATTAGAGGCGCTAGCCATAATGGTAGCGGGTAGTGGGCCTTAGATCAGCTCCTCTGTAGATGAGGGATATTGAAGAAGGATGAATCTAAATGGCAAAGGACCTCTGGTAGTGGTTTCACTCGCCCCAGAAACCATACCGACACCTTAAATAAGGTGAGCGAGCCAGAATACTCTGGCATTTCCATATTAGCTTTTTTCTCTATACCTTAGAAATGTGTGCTAAAGGGACATTTCACGGAGCGACACAGGCTGAGCCCAGAAATATATACGTACTATATCGTATATCGTATATATATACACACACAGAGGCAGTCCCTGGCTTACGACGGCTTCGGCTTACGACGTTCCAAGGCTACGACAGGTTTTCTGAAATATTCATAAAAAATCCGGGCTGGGTTACGACGCTTTATCCGACTTTACGACGCTGTCGCTTACGACGTTCCAAGTTCACGACGTTTTTCAAAAACTCATACTATGATAAAAATCCTTTCTAGTTTAGTACAGTATATTAATAAAAATAAGTTTCTGGTTAGATTACAACACAAATTTTGAGGTTATGATGTTTTTTTGACACTTTTTATGTCGCATCATATGCGGAACTAGTTTCCGAGCAAATGGATATTAGCTTACGATGTTCCAAGTTTACAACCGTTTTCAATAATGCATACTATAAAATAATAACATTCTTGTTTACAGTAATAATAAAAACAAGTTGTTTTAGATTAGATTACACACAAATTCAAATGTCACAACATTTATCAATGCTTTTTAATGACGCCTCATATGCGGAACTAGTTTCCGAGCGAATGGATACTAGCTTACGACGTTCAAAAGTTAAACAACCGTTTTTCAAAAAACGCATACTATATGAAAAAAAATCATTTCTTTCCTTGTTTATAGTAATAATAAAAAAACTAAGTTTCTGGTTAGATTACAACACAAATCCAAATGTCACAACGTTTTTTTATGCTTTTTAACGATGCGTTCTGAGAGGAGGGCCCATATATAATTTATGCTATTAACTGTAAGGTATATTGACCGGACAATGACCTAGCCTGGTCGAGGACGCCGTGAAGCGTAACAATACCAAACAATGCCACTTCAATCATGTTTGCCTTCGTTTCGCTAGGTTGTGTCTCGCTATGTTGCTGAATTTTTAGCAGTTTTCTTGCCTTTATTATGGCTCCAAAACAGCAGAGTACTTCCTCCGATGATAGTTCATCTAAGGAGAGGAAAGTAATCACCATGGAGGTAAAGTACGATGTCGTTAAACGTTCTGAGAAGGGAGAGACGAACACCAAGATAGGCCGTGCTTTGGGGCTTAGCAGGACGATGGTGGTAACCATAGTGAAGGACAAGGAACGTATTCTGAAGCATGTTAAGGATGCTGCACTGATGAAGGCAACGGTGATTAATGTGAAGCAACGTAGCCAGAGCATTGTGGAAATGGAGAAATTGCTGATGATCTGGCTGGAGGACCAGAATCAGCGACGTATTCCAATGAGCCTAAGTGTGATCCAGGAGAAGGCTAGAGAGCTGCATGAGGCAGTAGTGAAGAAACATAGGGAAGGCAGTGCTAGTGGAGAATTTTCCGCGAGTAGAGGTTGGTTTAACCGTTTTAAGGCTCGTGCTAATTTGCATAATGTGAAGCTGCAAGGTGAAGCTGCTAGTGCTGATAGCGAAGCAGCAGACAGTTTTCCTATCGGTTTGGCTGAAATAATTAAGGATGGTGGTTACACAGCTGACCAAGTATTTAATAGATAGATGACTGGCTTATTTGGAAAAGGATGCCCAACCGTGCGTACCTTTCCAAGAAGGAGAAATCAGCACCTGGCCATAAAGCTGGTAAGGAGCGACTGACTTTACTCTTTGGGACCAATGCTAGTGGCGACTTGAAACTTAAGCCCTTGCTAGTGTATTTGGCAGAGAATCCCAGGGCTTTCAAGGACATTTTCAAGAGTCAACTCCCTGTCATTTGGAAGTCTAACAAGAAGGCTTGGGTTACCTTGATGGTCTTCGAAGATTGGTTCAATGACCACTTCGTACCAGCAGTGGAACAGTATTTGTCTTCGAAGGGTCCTGCTTTTAATGTTCTTTTAGGTTTTTTAGTTTTAGACAATGCCCCTGGTCACCCTTCAAATTTAAGTAACATGCACTCTAATGTGAAGGTGGTGTACCTTCCACTGAATACAACATCGCTTATACAGCCGATAGACCAGGGAGTGATTGCTAACTTCAAGGCGTACTACCTTAGAAAGACAATACGCTCTGCTTTGAGGGCCATCGCTGATGCAGTCAGGAATATTGCAAGTACTTGGGACGAGGTGAAGATGACCACTTTAAATGGGCCCTGGAAGAAACTGTGTCCACAGTTTGTGCACAGTTTTGAAGGATTTGACCAGGCAGAAGATGTCGAGACTGTGACGAGGAAAAATCGTAGGGCTAAGCAAGAGGCTGAAACTAGATCTGGAAGCTGAGGATGTTACAGAGCTGCTGGCATCCCATGGAGAGTTGTCATCATCAGAGGACCTCATTGAGCTGGAGCAGCAGATGATTGAGGATGAGTTAGAGGTACCAGACCCAAAACCCAGGTCATTAACTGTCAAAGGCTTGTCAGAGGGTTTTACTCATCTGGAGAGAGCCTTGGCTTCTTTGGAGGGAGAAGACCCTAACGTTGCCAGGTTTGACAGAATCCGGAGAGGGATCATGGATTTGGTAACTTTTTACAAGGAAACCCTGCAGGAGAAGCAGGTGAAGAAAAGTGTGCAGTCTAGGCTTGACACTTTCTTCCACAAGTCTCCAGTCCCACCTCCCACTCCTAGTCCTGGTAAGGAATTCTGAACTCTCTTAATTTATTTTGTTTACATACTGTAATATAAAATGTACATATGTATACTAATATGAATGTGTTAATTTTCTCATATAAATGTTAGTGTATTGTAACTTTCTTAATTTTCATCATTTATATTTTATTGCAGAAGTGATGCCAAATCCAGATCCCCCTGTACTACCTGGACCCTCCGTAGCAGCCCGTCCACCTCTAGTAGGTAAGAAATTTCATTTTTCTCATTTTCATGTTGGAAATTGTTTTGTACTACATTATTACATACATACTATGTACTATTCACAATAATGTGTTTTGATGTTGCATAACCTAATATTTTTCTTTATGTAACATTCCAGAACCCTTTGACAGTGATGAAGACCCAGATGACCCTGAGCCTTTCCATGGTTTTGATGTCTCACCCTATTCATCAGGTCAGGAATCCTTAACAATTTTTTAAAATGTTTTATAAATTGCTAATAGAAATTTTATAAAAAGTGTATGTACACTAAGTACTACATCCACCTTATTATGTACCCTATCATTCTTTCCAAATATAGATGTAGCTGCCTCAGAGCCCAAATCAGTTGACACTACTATCACCTCTCCAACTCCATCAGGTAAAAGAATTCTTCATTTTTTAAATTGTACATATGTCAAACGGTAAATAATACTACATATACCTATTGTGTGCAGTAGTTAATACTCTATCATTTTTATTTTTTGTCATTCCAGACTCCCAATCACCTGCAAATTCCACTCCATAGCCCAGCCATTCTCATCTACCATACTATGCCCATCCCAGTAAGCAAGCCAACCACTAGAATTTGGTAAGGAAACTTTTTTTTATGAATTTTTTTATGACATTTTTTATACATTTTATTATAAGTACAGTAGTGTATATACATTAGTATATACTTAGTAAATGTAACTTTACTAATCATATGTACATTATCATTCCAGACTGACATGCACCTTGTACATAAACCAGACCTCTACATAGCCTACATCTTTTCATTTCACTAAAGGTAAGGAATTCTCAACTGTTTTTAATGTGTATAAATTGTTAATTATGTAACAGTACATTTTGTACTTAAGTGGTTACATACTGTCCTTTAATATTCTATATCATTCCAGGCTGCCCATCACCTTTTCAAGCTCTCTCATCCTAGCCTGTCATCTGTATAAAGCACACTAATGTTAGGTATGGAATTCATCTTTTTTTAGTTTTTACTGTACCTAGTAGTAAACATAGCTTTCTGAAATATATCTGAAATACTACTAGAACTTCTATTACTGTACATACACATATAACATCCTAACCCTTGTACGTAATTATCCTTATCATTGCAGGCTCCCTACACATGCATACTATCTCCATCTACATCTCCCACAACCTAGCTAACAGCTTTGAGACTCACTAAAAGTTGGTAAGTATGTAAGGAATTCCTAACTAAGTTTTATACATGTTATATCTTATACACCACTGTATGGTATACGTACTACTGTAGTAGTATACTTTATTGCATAGAGGACTACAATACTACATATTAATATAATATCTTTTTTACATTCCAGAAACCCAGAACCCCTGAATGATGTAGGCTATGTGGCCACAAAAAACTTTGTCCATGGGTTACATAGCACGACAACTTTAAAAGTAAGGAATTACATACATTTACTCTTTTACTCTTGATATATACTCTACTTTACATATTGCATTCAGGACTTTGTGTAGTATTTTGTACTAACTGTGTACTTTTACCTTCCAGAACCACCATTTTTTGGATGAAAACAACTCCAGATTGTAACTTAATAAAACTTCAGGAAACTACATGTAGTGTACCTAAAGGATTACAAGTAAGGTTTTTTATAACTTTTTTTATTAGTTCAATACATTTTTTCCAACGTTGTTCCGACTTACAACGATTTTTTTTTTTTTTCGGCTTACGACGCGTCTCAAGAACGGAACACCCGTTGTAACCCGGGGACTGCCTGTATGTATATATATATGTGTGTGTGTGTGTGTGTGTGTGTGTGTGTGTGTGTACTAATAATTACGTAATGTGTATGGTCACCACTTTTTACATCCGCATGGTTTCCGCCCCATGTGAATGGGGCCTTAAGGTGCACAGCAGGATAGCTAGAGGGAATTTCTCAGGTCCAAAAGGTACGAGCAATGGAAACAGCCCTTCCTGAGGTATAATGATCACTAGGTGGTCAAATGGCACCACAGCTGCACTGGGGAATTGGGAAGGAGCCATCCTCACATCCAAGTGAGCGAGCAGGCATGGAGCAACAACCATGCCAGAAGTATGGTCCGTGATCTGGTGCTTCTACTTACTTGCAGTTACAAAGAACACACAAGAGAAGTCCTCCTGACTTCCTACACAAAGCCTTGGATTTCCCTGACTCCTTCTTCATCCTCCTAAGCAGAGGAAGATAGTCTGAAGACAAGGAGAATGAAGAGAACCTTAAGAAGAAAGTAAACAGGAAGAACTATTTCCTTTTTCCCAACACACCACTCGTCTTCCACACTGAAGGGCTGGTCTGGAATGGGAGATGCTGGAACATCCATTGGAGGGGCAGCTATGGGAAGAGGAGGGGGTGGGGGAGGAGGAGGAAAGTGGGAGAATAGGGAGGAAGGGAAGGGGGAGGAAATTGAGAAATAGGGAAGCGAAGAGAAGGAGGGGGAGGAGGAGAGAGCAGAGGAGGAGGAAAAGAGGCAGAAGGAGGAGCAGGGATAAGAGGAGTAGAAGAAGAAGGGGAGGCGGAGGACAGACTATAACTACCTCGTTACTAAGTTAAGCAGCCATTCCAGCTTGCACTGAGAAATAATACTGATATACTAAAAGGTAATGGTTTGCATCCTTACAGGACCAAACACCTGACACTGCAATGGACTGTCAATTTAACCCCCCTCCCCAGGACTTTTGCTAATTAAAATCTAAATACCAGTAGTATCTAATTCATGTGAATGACAAAAAATACAAAAGGTGTGAGATGCAAATCATAAGAGTAAAAATAAACAATGAAAATTAGAATATTTTTCCATATTCTTTGGAAATTTATTATACCATTTACCTGCTGATGAGAATAAAATATAATGAGATAAACATAGATGACTATAATTACTGCATTCCATTGAAATTACAATTGTTTTCAAATACACTGCCCTAAAAGAAGGACTCTTTCCAAATAATAATAATAGTGAGAATTACATATAAGATACTGTTAACACAATATGGACACAGGCAAGAGTATAATGACAATTACCTCTAAAACCACCGCCAAACTAGATTCCGCTTGTGGAAGGAGGGATGATAAAGCAGCTCCAATTGTATTAACAAGCTGAGTTTGATCACTACAACTTGGTTTTACATCAACAAGCCATCTCTCTATGTCAAACTGAAATAGCAAGAGCAGCTGTTTTAGTACAAACAGAAGATAGGAATACCGTAAAAAGTTTCAATATATTGGGAACACTAAGAAGATATTTTCTGAATGACTTAAGAGTTTAGAACTGATGTTCATGATAATTTCAAGTTAATACAATATCAATCACAAAATCATTAGGAAAGTGCTCCTTATTATTTTGGTCTAATTAGCATACACCTTATACAGAAAGACACATTTATTACCTTGGATAAAAGCATGAAAGTATGATCAGGTGATACAAGAGCATGAGGACTGAGAGATGAGTACAGAGTGAGGTATGTATGAACTGGAGTTACTGCAGGTGTAAAATGAGGAACTAAAAGTCCTCCAAAATGTCCATCCCATTCTAATACTTGGGCAACAAGACTTTCTTGGCAATCTGCATGACCACAAATAAACTCCTGTGAAAATCATAGAAAAAATTAACATTATCTCCGAAGGAAAAAAAAGACTAGCAAGATTTCTGTATGATTAACATTTCACACAACATGGAAATACTAAATACAATGGTACATTTCATGAATGTGTTACACATACAAAGGAACGATTATTAATCAAAATGATTACCTGGCCCAAAACTTCTGCACAAGAAGTAATAAGCTGTTTAGCAGGTGGGTAGAAGTTGGTTTCATCTGACGTCAGTTGAACAATGTGGTAAAAAAGTTTACGGCCACTTATAAGCACTAACATCCATCTCTGCTTGTTTTCATTTCTGTCCAATTTTCGATATTCATTCACAAGATCCCTAGGAATTGTTTATAAGTGTATTAATTCCACCATGTATACTATTCTATTTTAAACTAAATAGCACAAGCGCACAAGCATATCATCACAATCAAGGTTATAAAAGTTAAATTCCCACAAAAAGGCCCTTTGAAAAGGGATTTTGACAAAGGAAAAATCTATTTCTGGGCAGTGACCTTTGTCGCACAATGAAATGTTCCTTTAGCACTCATTTCTAAGGTATAAATATTGCTAAATATACCAGAGAAAAAAGCTATATGGTTATGCCAGAGTTTCCTGGCTCGCTCACCCTTATTTAAGGGTGTCGGTATGGTAACTGGGGCGTGTGAAACCACTATCAGAGGTCCCCTGCCATTTAGTCTCTTCCTTTCTCAATATCCCTCGTCTACAGAGGAGCCGCTCTAGGCCATCTACCGCCCGCCACTGCTACAACTGCATCTCGTTCACCTTCCTGTAGATAGCACCCAAGCTTGGGCCAGTTAGGGTGTGGAAAGTAGAGGGTGGGTTTCACTGGGCGACACAGGTCACTGCCCAGAAATAGATTTTTCCTTTGTCAGAATCCCTGTGTCGCTCCGTGAAATAGTAACAGAGAATTGGCCCCACCAGCTTGGAAAATTAGTATAGATAAGTTACTGTAAGGAAAAATGAAACTTGCATAAATAATTCTAGTTACTATTTAATAAGAATTCCTTAATTTTACAAGTTCTTAATAAAATTCCGTAATTCTACTAGGATTTTAATAATATCCTTAAACTACAGTCATTATTTACTAACTAGGGTTGTATAACCCAAATCTGATAAGATTAGATGAATCCCACACCACAATACAGGAAATTACATACACATATATACAATTAGACATTCATATGTACAATCAAGAGTGATCATAAGTGCAGTCCAGGTGAGAATAAGGTCAATGTGTGCAACCCAGTAACAACCGAGCGAAGATCAAGAATGCTAGCGAGGCAGGTAGGAGAGAAAGACGTAAAGAGAGATATAGGCTATTAAGACTAGTTATTACTATGCTATGCAGTGTCAGGGGAAACTGTGTTCCCTACTGCCACTGCTGAGAATTTAAAGGCCTCTAAGGATTTTAGGTAGTGGCGTTTAAATACTTTCGGTGACTTCCAGCCTGTATACTTTTTGAGATCGTCAAAGTTCATATGCTGAAAATAATTAACTGAGGTAGCTACCGCTCTGATATCATGTACATGCGGAATTGATTCCGGATTGGCCTGTTTAATAAAATAGAGGATTTGTTGTCTAATTCCTTTTAGGGAGATGGTCCCACCATTGTCCCTAATAAACAAGGGGCCTGAAGATTTCGTGGTGGTTCTGTTTAGATAGGCTCTTTGTGTGTTTACTGGACATAGGGATAGGTCCTGCGGAAGAGAAACAATTTTCCATGGGGCCCACCTATTTTGTGGGTCCTTGTTTTTAGCCAAGAATTGACGATCCGGCAAAAGCAGTAATTCTCCAGATAGGAGGAATTCAATATGATTTGGTTCCCTGGAAAGGGCCGACAGCTCCGATATTCTGGCTCCTGAGGCCAGGCTTATTAAGAATAATGTTTTCCTGAGCAGGGTTATATAAGAACATGACTCATTAACCGTGTCTGAAGCTAGCTTAAGGACATCGTTTAAAAAAAAACCAAGGAGACCGTCCCGAGGCCTATTTACTGGTCTTAATCTAGCACAAGCCCTGGGGATAGAAGAAAAATATGAATCTGTGATATCAATATTAAATCCAAATTGGAATATTTTCTTTAATGCCGATTTGGTTGTAGTAATAAACCTTTTTCGAACAAGGTTCTGAAAAAAGTGATTGCCAGATTCGTAATAATGGTTTGTACCTTTGTCTCTCACGAAGGTGGCTAGCTTCTTCACTGCTGAATCGTATTGATGCAGAGTTGATTCTCATTTGTCTGATTCCAGGAACAGGATGTTTTGAGGATCAATGTTGGCATCTTTTTGCGCCACAAACTTCATGAAGTCCATAAAGTTAGGGCTTTCTGAATCCCTGAGGAAGCGGACACAGTCCGCGTTTGTACCAACTGCGTCAGTCTGGGATTGGGAATCTGCCGGGGCCGGAGTCCCAATTCCACTAGTAGTGGGAACCAATTGCTCTTGGGCCAGTTGGGAGCTACTAGTGCAATCTGACCTTTGAAAGATCTGAGTTTGTTCAGAACTTTCAGTAGTAGGTTTATTGGAGGGATGAGATAAATTCTCTTCCAAGTATTCCAGTCTATTGCCATAGCGTCCGTGGCATATGCCAGAGGGTCCAGGTTAGGGGCCACATAACATGACAGTTTGTGGTTTGATTCTGTGGCAAAAAGGTCTACTTGAAGCCCTGGCACCTGTTGGCATATCCATTTGAATGAATTTCCGCCTAGGGACCATTCTGATTCTAGCGGAGTAGTCCTTGACAATGCGTCTGCCACTACATTCCTTACTCCCACTAGGTGAGTGGCTGATAGGTGCCATTGGTTCCTTGCTGCTAGGGCAAATATTGCTATCATTACATGATTTACACGGCTCGATTTGGAGCCTCCTCTGTTTATGCAGTGGACTACCACCGCACTGCCTAATACCAATTTGATGTGGATTTTCTTTGCTGGTAAGAGTTTCTTCAGGGTTAGAAACACTTCCCATGGCCTCCAGTGCATTGATATGTAGTTGGCAGAATGTCACTGACCAAGTCCCATGTACTTTTTTTGTACTGTGAGTATCCTCCCCAGCCGCTCAGAGAGGCGTCTGTGTGGACAATCAGGGCTGGCGGAGGAAACTGTAAAGGTATTGATTTCGACAGATTCTTGACTTCTGCCCAGGGGCGGAGTCTCTTGCGCAAGATTGCCGGGATCCGGGATACTTTGTCCTGGGATTTCTTGTTTGCTCTGGATCGCCAGACCCAGTTTATATCTTTTAGTTTGGCTTTCAACAGTACGTCCGCAATTGATGCAAATTGGAGTGAACCTAGAATCCTTTCTTGGTTCTGCCGGGACGTCTGTTTGCCCTTGAGGAATTGCCTTGTAGCCTTTGCTATTTCCCTGCGTTTTGCTGGCGGAATTGATAGATTGTAAGCCTTTAGGTTCAATTGTATTCCCAACCACTGAAAACGTGGTGCCAGAGTCAGCCGGGACTTGTTCTTGTTTATCTGGAATCCTAGGTATTCCAGAAAACTTATCACTTTGACCGTTGCCTTGCGGCACTCTTCGGCGTCTGTGGCCCATATGAGCCAATCGTCTAAATAGGCTACTAGCATTATCCCTTGAGTCCTTAATTCCTGGACTACTGTTTCCGCTATCTTCGTAAATATTCTGGGCGCTATGTTGAGCCTGAATGGCATTACTTTGAAGGAATAGGCCTTCTTTCCTATACTGAAGCCTAGGAAGGGACGGAAGTGTCTTGCTATTGGGACATGATAGTAGGCATCTGTAAGATCTATAGAGGTGGTGATGGCCCCACGGGGAAGTAGGGTCCGCACCTGCGAAACGGTCAGCATACGGAACTTGTCGCAATGAATAAATTAGTTTAGATGGGACAAGTCTAGTAGGATTATTCTTGGCTTGTGTGAGTCTTTCTTTGGAATGCTGAACAAGCGCCCTTGAAATTTTAAATGTCTGACTTCTGACACTGCCCTCTTTTGAAGCAATTCTTGGGTGTATTCTATCAGGTCTGCCATCGGCTTCTGGTAAAATCTGGTTGATGGAGGAGGCCCTTCTTTCCAACTCCATCCCAGACCTTTTGTCACAATACTGTGTGCCCAAGTGGTGCTGAACCTCCAACGGTTTCGGAAGAGGTACAGCCTCCCTCCTACCTGGGGAGTCTCATTGGTTGGCAGATGGACGGCCACCCCGGGCTCCCCGGAGCCTTTGCCTCGGGCCGAAGCTCTTCCGCCACCTCTGTGTCGGAAAGCACCCCTAGCTCGGCTATCTCTGGCAAATCTGTTATACAACTGAAATCCCTAGGATTCGAAAGTTGCATTGAAGGCCGGGGAGGTGGCGAAGGAAGTCGAGCTCTGGGGTTGCTGAGAAGGTTGGCTCAAAAACACAAACTGCTGCTGCGGCTGTGCTTTCGAGGTGGAGGGCTGATTCATTTGGGCCACCGGGACCGCTTGGACCACTGTTTGTGGCTGAGATGACTGGAAGGGTTGGTACTTCCTCAACCTCTTCTTGCCCCTAGGGTGTGTTCCGGCGGACTCAGGCTTCCTTTTAGGGATGAGTCCCCAGCGAATTCTTAGACTTTGGTTCACCCTAGCTGCTTCCCCGAGGACTTCGTTGACGATAGAGTCGGGGAAGAGGTTTGCTCCCCAGATCGAATGACTTTAACTGAGCTTGTTGTTGGGCTCGTGGCGGATGGAAGCGTCCGCCAGGACGTGCTTCCTACAGTTCCGCCTAGCCACTGCGAAGTCATATAGATCACATTGTACTGTGTGAAGGAAGGACTTCGTTAGGACTTTAAACAGTGGCTCGTCCGCATATATCAACGAAGTCAGCTCTATCATGGTGGCGGAGTTGAGGGACCTGCTCAGTCTACACCTCGCGTCATACTCAGCTTTGACTAGAGAGTCCGGAAGCCTGGGAAGCCGCTCGCTGAACAACGTAGTTCCGCAGTCCGAGGCGAGCTTACCCACTGTAAAGGTGGCCGGAGCATCTACCCAACACTGTGCCTCCGGGGTGGGGAGCAAAAGGGGAAGGCAAATCTGTCTCCCAGAAGTTGCCGGCATGGGTTTATCCTCCGTAGCTGCCTGTAGTGTCAGCTCAGCCACTTTGGAGAGGCACGGGGTAGGGGTGTTGTCACCCACTACAAAGATGGTAAACGGGCTCTTGTGGGCTGTCAACTTAGTGTTGACACATTGGCACTCTGTCAAGCTCCGGACCCATGCTTGTTGAGCTTGGTCCCTGGGAAGATAAAACGGTCTCCTTCGGACCTTATCTTCCTTTACCATTGCCTCATCCGTCAGACGGGCATACCACCATGAATGGAACTGGAGATCATGTGGGTAGAACTCAAAGTCCTCCAGTCTCCGAGTCCCGCATCCCTCAATGGTAAGCATACCATCCGCGAACGGAGCGAAATTCTCACGGATACCCGCCACTAGGGTCTCCTGAGTCATCCTCCTCTCCGTTAGGGATTGGATGGACTGTCCTGATGCCTCGAGAGTGGAGGATAGCTGGTAGAACTTCTCCTGGAACCTACCTGCTCCATCATGATCGAGGAGAACACCGCCGGATCAAACCTAGGTTCCTGGGCCCTAGCTTTTGGACCTCTCGCTCTCTACCCCTGTTGAGGGGGAGTAGCTTTTGCCGAGTCCGCACTGGGATTGGGAGCTGATGGCGTACTGGCGCGGCTAGATCCGGACCTTGGCTTTGGCAAGGACTTCTTGATAGCCTTAAAGGTGGAAGGATTTTTCACCTTAGGGATCACCGAGCTCGACTTGGGTCTAACAGACTGGAGCTTACCGGTGAATCCATGGAAAGAAGAAGTAGTGGTAACAGTAGAAGAATGAGATGGGCTAGAGGGCAAGCCTTGAGCCCCTAAAATACCTGCCTCGACAACATTCTTACCTTCACCCTGGTTGTCAACAACCATGGGCTCCCGTTCCAAATCCAAGGCCACTACTTCTCTTAACACCTCCTTGCCGAAACCGTCCTCCGGTAAGAGCGTGGTCTCCGCCTGGATCCTGGCGATGATGGGGGCTGCTACCTCCCCCTCTACAGCTGACGACTTCTTTGCTCCGGGGTAGATGAGCAAGGCCATCTCCTCGGACAGCATGTAGGGCTGTCTGGCCTTCACATTACGGCCAAAGCCACCGAACCAGGCTTTCAGAGTAGCCATCGCCGCATCCTTGATGGCTTGAATACTCTGTAAGAGAGAGTTATCTCAATACTTGAACTAAAAACTATCCTTAGTCTAGTATGTATCAACATGATTTTATTCAATCTGATTCTCATTGTATCATTTTTAAGGGTGGTATGTACCGACTCGGAGGTGATTTCATTCACCAGTCCATAGCAGATCTCGCACCCCTCATGGTGCCACACCAGCAGAGATCCCACCTGTACCGCACATCCGGCGTGGGTCCAGCACACCACGTGCCCGCAGGGCTCTTGGAGAACGGCGGTACACCCGTCTCCAGGCAACGCACCATCTGTAAGTTGAATGATACATGAGTATCACTATTTAGACCCACCGGAGGTGTATCCGGTGGGGCATGCATTCTTTACTACTAAAATTTCATGCATCCTTGTTTCTCACCAGCTCCGAGGACTAGTTCTTGTTCTTGATATTAAAGTAAAGGTATAGGCCTGATGGAACGGGGGCAGGGTAAGGAAGACCTGGCCTGACTCCGTTGGCACCGGAGACATTTAATCTAGTCAACTAGGATTGAGTCTTCAAGCCTATCTTTTTCAATCCCACCGGGAGGGTGCGGATAGATGTGACAAACCAAGAAGGTCAAACAAGCGCTAGGGAGCTTAGTGATAACCATGAGGTTACCTCGGTTTCTTTGGAATTACCCGGCGAGGAGTAGGTTTATCCGCCGTTTAGTTGAACGAGCCTGAAAGGTATATAATAAGATAAGATATCTTTTACTTAGGACATAACATAATACATGCTGCATAACTAAACTGTTTCCAACCAATGGCTGGACCATTCTCAGGCGTCAAGCCCCCTTACAACCTTAGCTATTTCTACTCCTGGTCCGCCGGCTTCGTCAAGGAACAGATTCAGGGAAAATCGCGGTAAAAACCTTAGCCTGAGTCTGGTTTGAGGTAAAGGATCATAGATATTCGTATAGCCAATACCTTGGAGCCGGGGTCCCGGTCCCGCCGGGAGCGGTGGGAGGATTAGCGTTCTGGTAAAGAAGGGACTGCGGATAGCGGGACCATGGCTGTAAGTGGCCCCGGAGGAGGCGCCCACCGTCCCGATTGAGCCAGGTGCGGCCAACCAATAAAGCTCCGCCCGAGGCGGGGCACCCCCCTACCACTTCATACGAGCATGGCGCTGGTGGGTCCTACCCCCCCGGACCGTACTCCACGGGTATCCCTAAATCCTCTCTCCCTCCCCCCTTTAAGCGAGCAAGGCCTCGGGTCGGCTTACTTAGTAAGTAGCGTGAGGCGGGAGCCGCGTTCCCCACCGAAGGTTGGGTGCAGGGGGAGGGGAGGTCAAAGCAGGGTGACCCTCACGCGATTCAGCTGGAGGAAACCTTACCAGCCAGGTGGGGTTACCACCACGCTAGGCTAGAGGTCTTCCTATTAATGACCCAACTGATCAGGAGTAGTAGGGTCTATAGGGTCTAAGCTAACACATGCAAACACGCGCAACATAACACTATTGTCCGTATCAATCGGATAATTAATTAAAAATTACATATTATGTCTAGTCTAGATATTATTAGTACAAGTAGTACCTTCGAGATATCGAAATTTAATCCATTCCGAAGGCGACCTTCCGTATCACGAACCTTTTTGCCAAACATCTTGGACCACATTTTACAATGTTTAAATGGCTAATCCGTTCCAAGCGCCCTTCCAAAAGAAAAACACGCCCCAGTAAAATTATATTTCCTAGGCCTACAAATAACCATGTGTTCTTAGGGTTACGACGCCGATCCATAAATTCGAAAGAAAAGTATGACTCGCCAAAAAGGCAAAATACTTGTACATTACTTGGAGGTAATATTCAACTGCAATGTAATTGTTCAACCCCATTTTTACTGACCATGAATTAGGACTTTAGCGATTACTGATTTCCCTTTAGGCAATAAGCCTAGCCTATGTTAGCGGGTTTGCTACTGTAGCCTAGCCTATTGATTTCTGACAATCCTAAAACCTAAGAGCTAAAAGCTTTTAGAAATATGCCAATAAAATGTATTAAATAATTTCAGTATTCTACTTCATTTTCACAATAATTATTAATTAATGCATTAACGTATAATACACAAAACGAACAAAAAACCTTCCAAATCGATTGTTTACATTCAGCTCTTTAACCCGTCTTACGAAGTTACGGAGTACCGAACGTAATGCCAAGCAATCCTCCCTTTTCCTAGCACACAGTAAGGCCATGAAATTTTTCATTAGTATCTCTCTTTCAACTAATTGAAACTACCAAACAGTATAATAAACCATTCATTTTCTATTCTTTACTTTTATCTTTACCATAATGGAGAATCTATACCGATGGTTACTGACACAGCTATAATTGAAACATACGTAATACGTAAACGTAATAATAAAACAGCAAGAAGAATCCTAAAAAAATACGTATTTGTTGGCAAGTCTTGATTTATTTTATATTTTTATGCATAATCTAATTCACAAATTTTTTTTATTAAATGTTAATTGCCATGTAACTCATTTCAAATAAATTATTAAGTAACCATGAGCTATAATTAAAACAAAACAAATTAAAAAGCTTCCAAAACTTCTGTTTACATTACCAGCACTTACGAGTATTACGAGTATCGAACGATCGCCAAGGAATCACTTTTACACAGTAAGCCATAAATTTTCATTATCTCTCATTCAACTACTGAAACTACCAAACAGTATAATAAACCATTCATTTTTCTATTTCTTTTTTATTTATCTTTACCTAATGTTTTTTTTTTTTATTAAATGTATTGCCATGAATTAAGTTTTTCAAAATTCTTTACAGCATCCTTTTACCAAATAATAGAATACTTAAAGCACAAGGGGTAGATGCTGACCAACTAGGAGAGGCAGGGACCTTATGGCGGGGTGACTAGCATCAGGGAACCAATTGGGAGAGCGGGAGGATTGGCTTCAGCGAGTTTACTCGGTTCTTTAATGGTGGGGGCGCGGGAGTTTATATTTTAAAATTGTTTCTCGGTTTGAGGTCCGGGCGAATCTCGGGGACTTTACAGCAACAACCTTTCGTATCTTGAAAACTTTCGTATGTAGAGTT